>NW_020216294.1:0-8854 GCF_003070985.1 Temnothorax curvispinosus | reverse complement strand
TATTCTTTAATTTTTTAAGATGTGGCCAATCATTGTAGAGTGGCCAACAACTGTACTGTTCACCCCTAATTAAATTTATTGACCAATTGATTTAATTTCTTTTTACACTTTATGCTTATATGTATTTCTCATCAATTCTTTATATAAAATATAACTGATAATGAAAAGAATATCGATTTTCTACGTAAACTTCTGTTAATTATGCAGAAGAGGAAAAATAGTCGAATATTTTACGTGATGTGTGTCTATATGTGTATGTACAATTTTACTCAATATTGCCTATTTCACCACTACACACACTATTGCAAAATACTTTTGTATCCTAAGTAGTAATTATATCGAGTAATTATGCAAAATATTTATCTCTAAGAAAAGTAACAAGTGAAATATGTTTTCCGTTAGCGGGCACGTGTTTTCCCGTCTTTCACGCAACAGCTTCGAACTAATTACGTCTGATCGCACTCATTTTTACTACTAGATTACTATCCGCGTAATATAAGCGACTATTTAAAAATATAAATAGAACTTTGCGTGTCACGTACAAAATTATACTCGCCCGCTTTCGCACATGTGACAGACTTCATCGAGGCGGGATTTAAATACATTAACATACCTTAAAAAGTTTCCAGCCTTCCCCTGTACCTTGGGAATATAAACTTCGGCGCGAGTCTATCGCGCGTAAGCGTGTAAAAGACACTTCCCCACGTCATTTCGACCCGCGCAATTGCGACGTACCTAGCGAGCGGAAAAAAAATCCGTCGCTCCTTCGATCGCAGCATAGATTTGCATGCATAACGTCGCGGGATTGTATTCTCTATTGAGCGGTTCATTGACTCGTGATCTATGCGTGCGTGTGCAGCTTCTCACGCGTGACGTTTCTTTCGCAGAGAAAGGGAAGGAAAAGAGAGAGAGAGAGAGGGGGGGGAGAGGGAGAGATTCACGCCCTCCATCGCGAGATTGATCGAAATGGCACGACGCTCCCGCGAACGAGCGGCAACGAGCGAAAATGAGCGGAAAAATCGTCCGCAAAAGTTTCGCATACAGCAACAGGTACTTTGCAGTAACGCACCTTACCGAGTACTCTCGCGAAGAAACCGGCGACCCGCGCAAAAAGTGATCTTAACTAATAGAGCGCTGCGATTCGAGAAAATACGGTGGAACTTGTTGACATATCGAATCGAGTGAAAAAATATTTTTCAACTTATAAATTTTTAAGGCAATCGAGTTACACGCGTGTATATACCAGTTTCAGATTTTTACGACATTTAAGATGCAGAAACATCACGGAAAGTATAATAAGCGATTAAGCGATTAAGCGATTAAATTAATGAAGTGTAATTATAAGAAACGAGATGTCACTCTTAATTATCGTCGATTTCTCTCGCTTTCGAGAGAAGAATCTCGGAGAGGCTCGAATCGATTGTCAATCCTGCAGATGTTACGCGTTCCAAAGATGCTCCGGCGTCAACAAGGTTGATCCTGTCTCACGCGTCGCGCGTATCTTGCACGGTTCTCCGGTGCATTAGGCATGACATTGGCCCGATGTTGCGCTATAGGGGATACGTTACTTCGGAAACCATCCTATTTTACGCAAGATGCGCTCTACTCGTGTAAAAAGGTTGCACGGCGCGCCTGCGTAAAATAAATATCGGGAATAGGGCAAAATAAAATACGGACTAAAGAATGATCACTCAAGTTTTACACTCTTACTCATTCCCTTTTAGAATGCTTAGCACGAACGTTGCCTCATACAAAATTTATAACAGAGAGAGAGAGAGAGAGAGAGAGAGAGAGAGATTTTATAGATATATAAATTTATACCACCTCTCTCAATTTTGTCTAAAATATTCATAACGAGAAAGTATATACGGTCATCGATTTTCAAACTATCATGTATCGAAGGCTCTCGTGGTTTACATTTTAATAATTGACGTTTCAAGAACATGCTTTCGCAGATTCTAACATCATCAACCATCTATCCTGCATGATGGGAAACCGAATAAACATTTGAAACATTCCGTCGACCACGTCGCGATGCGCAATCGCGACGGACAACTGTACGAAATTTTCGTAATATTTCAAAGCAACAGTCCACGCGGTATCTTATCGGTACACTGAGAAAAAAATGTCGTTAATTTGACTAAACTCGTTTAGTTGTAGTGATTTGTTTAATGCAAATATTAATATATTTAAATCAAATATACGTGAGTAATATTAAGAAATTCTGAATTTATTTCAATATAATATTTTTTGAATTAACAAATGTTAGCTTGACAGCCCGTGACCGCTGCATTTAGTTAAATCAAATAATATTTCTTTGAATCAACGATTTTTTTTTCTCAGTGTAACTATAGTGCGTTACATTATTTCGACACTTACTCGCGAGCGACTCTTTGACTTTTAAATCTAACTTCGATTAATCTCCCGGCGGAGCAGGGTGCGCGTTCTACGTGAAAGTGATGTTAGCGCGCGACGAGGCCCATTTGCGGGGCCCGAGGGTACAGCGGGTACTATAAGGTAAAAAACGATGTTCGCATGCTTCTTACCTATGTTACAAGCCTGGGTGACGGGCAGGGGTGCGCAGCAACGCCCGCCAAGGGCCGTGACCCTTATCCGGGGGGTTCCAACCCCCCCGGGGCCCCCTCCCCCGCCCCCGGCGCCCCCGTAGCCCTCCACCTCCCCAGCCGCGACCGCGGCCACCCCTGCCCCCACTCCCTCGCCGGGCCCGGGACCACCACCAGGCCCACCTTCCACGGGCCCGTATCGGCCGAACGGTCCCGAGGGCCCCAGTGCACCCACTTTTACTGCGTTGTTATCCCAACGGCCGTTAAATCGCACTTCTCACACTTTCCCCCCCGATGCCAGTGATGCCAGCGTTTACTTTAACTCTCTTGCTTCCTCTCGTCACTCACTGCAAAATTTCCGCCGTGCTTGCTTTCACGCGTGCCGGTCCTTGCACCCCCTCGCAACGCGCGGCACCCACTCGTGTGCGATCTTCGTCGTCCTGTCGTTCGCGAAGACGGGGTTGTCAACCCCGGACGGCGCGCGCGTTCTCTCAGCTGTCGTCCTGAGAGCGCTTTGTCGTCCTCATTGCGATCCAATCCCGCTTGCTCCCTCGTTCGATCTCTTTAACGTCCTCTTCCAGCGCACTAGATACCAACACTCGTCCGCTCACAATCTTGCCCGAGATACGTGCGTCTTACACCCTGTCATGACGTCGCTCGTTCGACGTTATCGTGCCTCGAACGTGATCGCACGACGATTGATCTTGATCCAGCGCTCTTTGCGAAGTGCTTTTGCCCCTTTGTTCAAAATATTTCAACATGAAAGGAACTCTCGGAACTTGGAACACTCGTGCATCGAGCGATCCCTCTTTCGGATCACGCTCGACCTCACGCGGTAAATCCGTTTCGTCGACCGTGCCGGCGAGAACCGATCTCGAGGATGAAAGAATACTAGGCGGGCGTCGTGCTTTCGTCGCGTTTGTTTCATGCACTCCCGGGATGATTCCCCGAGCGTTTGTCGCGGCGACTTCTGGATCGGCGCGCGAGAGCCGCTGACCAGTGACCGCTTTCTTTCTTTCTTTCTCTTTCCGTGTCTCGCCCTGTGTCGTATCTCGTGGGGGGACCGACGCCGGAGATGCCGGCGCGCGGTGCGATACGTCACGTCACGGCAGCGGCGGAGCGAACACGACGATGACGCGAGCACACTCGCCTCGAGTTCGCCAGCCAACTGGCTGCACCTGCGGTGTCTGCGAGTGTCCCCCTCCTCGTCTCCACGCACCCGGAGTTCCTCCAGAACTCGGCGCAACCGACGTGGAGCTGCAGCTACGCCCATTGGCCACGACCACCGTGGCAAACGTGGTACGACGGCGTCGGATTGGCCGGCGACGGGAGACACGGGCGTAGCCAAGCCGGAGCGCCGCCAGACATGGCCGTGGAATGGCTGCGGAGCCGCGTTCGCTTGCGAGAGGCGCTTCCGTCGTTGCTACTGCTGCTTCTGCCGCTGTTGCTGCTGCTGCTGCTGCTGCTGCTGCTGGCTGGCTGCTGTTGTTACTGGAAATAGGCTGGTGGTGCTGCCGCCGTCGCCGCCGATGCCGCCGCCGACGCCGACGCCGCCGTCGCCGTCGCCACCACCGTAGCCGCTTGCTTCTCTTCGTCTGACACGCTATCGATCCCGCGGCGTCGCGGGAGACGAGAGGGTAGACCGCCGCCTCGCGAAATGCCACAGGTTTCAGGGAATCTTTACCTTTCGCGCCCGCGAAGTGTGTTCCTCCTCCTTCTCCTCCTCCTCCTCCTCTTTCTACCCCGCTCCCCACTCGCCGCGCCGCGCCACGCCGCTTCCACTTTGCCGTTCTATCTGGTCTTCTGCATCTACCTCTCTTGCCTTTCTTTCTAAGTGCCGTTCGTTGTCTTCTTCCTCCATCGGCCTTCCGACATCGCCCTTTCACGTATGAACATTTAAACTCCCTTCTCTTCCTTTGTCTTCCATCACCGGTGATTCTTTTCCTATGTTTTCTGTATCTATCCTGTTGGCCTATCTACTTATACTGCTTTTTAAGTATTTGTCTATCTTTCTCTTTCCCGACAGTCCTTTTCCCTTCTGAATGGAGTGAGCGAATGTCTTTTCGCTTGCTTGTTGTCGATGACTCGACGTGATATTGTTATCGTCGATACTCTCATCCTTCTGTCTTCTGCATCAACCCCGTTAATTTCTTTCGTCTTTTTTCTTTTCCTTCCACGTTCCTCCTGCACGCTCCGCCTTCGCTTCTTCCTTTTATCAATCCGTCATCCTGTCTTCCTCTCTTCCCAGTCGCTTCTTTATTCTTCTCTGCCTGTCGATCGTGCCTGTTCTTTCGTACACCGCCTTACTCTTGCTTCCTTCATCGTCATCCGTGATCTCTCTTTTCTTTCTTTTTTTCATGCTGCCTTCTGTGCCTACCCCGTCATCATTTCTTCTTCTTTTCTCTTCGTCTTCTTTTACCGATCTGCTTCTCTTCCCCGGTTTTCTCTTCTTTCTACGTCATCTTGCGTATCTCCCAACCGTCTCTCTCTCTCTTCCTCCCTCTTGTTCCATCCTCTTTTTCTTCTCCATCTTCCTCAGCTCCTTTTTTTTATCCTCTATTTTCATCTATTTTCTCATATATTCATTCATATATTTCTCTGTCCTCTTCTGTCTTTTCCCATCTTCCTTTATTATACACGCGCTAGTACGTTGGTGAAATACGGCGCGTTATCGTAGGGTGCGAGTACCTAACTGACACGCGCTCCTTTCTATCGATTAAAGGACTCCACGTGCCATTAACCGAGTGGCCGAATGCTGCTGCTGCTGCTGCTGCTGCTGTGACAGTCTCGCCTCGCGGGATGAATCGAAATGTGAGTGAACGTGCTCGTCTTAACCCCAAAAATGTTTAACGGTGAAATATCGAACACTATTGTTCATTAAGTATATTAATCTTATATTATTTCTATTGCCACGAAATAAAGGTTCAATTTCAGTTCGTGAGATTTAATCATTTATTAAAGAGAGAATTTTTATTCGTTAATATATCTGTTATTCTTATTGATCTTACAAAGAAACTTAATTGTTAAGAAAAAAGTCCAGAAAAACCTGGTAGGAACTTAAAATTCGAAACATCGTTAAGGCTCCTGGTCCCTGAGCCGAGAACTCTGCGTTGACGGTGGCGACGTACCGTCGCGGCAGAAATCAGAACTCTCTCCAATGGAAAATTCTGTCCTTTGTGACATGTTGACAACCTATTTTGTTGTGCGTGCTATTTCTTTATTATTCGCTCTGTGCTTGTGCTCTAACGTTTAACGTATTCGTGAAAGTCGTAAAATTGGCCGAAAAGTAAGATTTGCATGCGGAAGGAACGTTTTCACCTCCTTTCGATAGTCGTTAAACGGCTGTTTTTCCCGTATGTTTAGGCTTCGTTTTATGGCTGTTTGTTTATTGTCGAGGGAAAAGGGTAGTTTTCGGCCAATTTCGGAAGTGTTCTGAAACGATCTATAGTGATGTTTTATTGAAATGTCTTTTTATTTGAAAATGGCATGCACAACAAAATTGGGTGTTTTCCTCGCCTCGATAGTAAGAATCCAATATGGCCGCGGTGACTACCCAGGAGCCTTAACGTAGAAATATTGCGAGACACCCGGTACAGAGCGGCATCGCGGAGGATATTTCACGCGAGTCGCAGATAAACCAGTGCACATCTCGTCTTCGCTTCTCCCGCGCATTTCTTCTTCCTAATCAGGAACCAACGGTGGCTTAATGGCGTACGATCCTCCATCGTACGACCGTGATTCGCCGTAATTAGCCGTAAAAAGAAGCGGCTCCTATAAATTACATTGTCGCGCTCGGTTAGGCTTATTACGAGGGTCGAGGGCGACGGGCTACCGAAAAGCTAATGCGAGATTATTACGGCCGCCCGCGTGAAAAATTGTCCGCCGGTTAGAGATGTCAAAACATCTCATCGTCACGTCAAAACGTCGTCACGTTGTCATTTCTCGGATCAGCAGAGCCAAGACTGTACGAACGCACTTGCGTGAATGGGCGTGTGTGCCGCATCCCTCCCGATATAAAAGTCTGACGGAGAATTCAAGACTTAATATCCGTCTTCTTAATGTCGGTCGATTCAACTTCGCGGTAACAGCAGGCGGCTGCAGCTCGGAGATTGTATCGCAATTAAAAAATACCATCACCCGAAGGCGGCACTCGATTTAACTACTTCCTGATTCTCGGGAGAATTAGTAGAGCAGGTTGCAATAATGTTTCGAAAAGACACATTGTGTGTGTGTGTGTGCGTATGTGTAAAAAATATTAGGCGACACTACCGCGACTTTGCAACAACGTAAGTACATACGTTATACGTTAACCGCTGTGAATACGTTTCGCCGCAAAGTTCCTGTTACTTTGCGCAATCTTTCCGAAGGCAAAGGCAAAGGCGTTGAACATAGCTGTACAATTATCCCGACGAAAGAAATATTTCTGCACTATTTCTGTGATTTTTCCGTGCCGCGAGGAGGGATGGGATTTTTACAGCAATTCGTGCTTCATGTCGCACAAACTGGCATAAACGGATATCAATGCAATGACAAACGGCAATCAGTACAATCCAATAGAGGGAAGAGACAGGGCAGAACAGGAGGGGGAGAACAATCGAGAAAAAAAGAAAAGAAAACGGCGGAGGCGCTTTTTCGAGCGTTCGTGGCCGCGCTCTAAGACGCGGCTGTAACCGGCTATTTATTGCGGGGATTATCACGGGCTTCTGTCCATTCGAGACGATATTTACGGCGCCGGCCGTGTTCGCGGGCGTACGAACGAACGACTTCATTGCAATTGCGCGCCCGGAGGGTATTTATGGTAAGGGCTGCGTTATTAGCGCGGGGCTAAAACTTTACTGGCCGGCGCTGGCCGCCTCATTTACGGCCGCGCGGCGCCCGTAATCGCATAGTTAGAATTATACGATTACGAGCTCGGTGTGCGTTATCGTCGATAGCCATTGAAATTCTTCAGGCACCTCCCCGGCCCCCCCCCCCGCGTAATCCCGCGCGAGGGAGAGGGGCGCGAATGAGAGGGAGAGAGGAGGAAGAATGGAGAGAGGAGAGGCGAAGTTAATTATTAATTATCGAACGCGCGACATGTCGTTAGGAGCAGCGCGAGTAGCCCGATTATACGCGATTAAGAATCGCGCTGTTAATGTCATCGAGATGCGAGATACTTCGCAGCTCCGTGTTCGGAAACGGTAACGTCCGAAGACTATATAATAGGGAAGCTTCTCTAAAAATATCGACAAAACGAAAAATATATGTATAATGTATAAGACCGAACAAGGATAGAAAATCAATTACACGGACGACGTGATTGCGAGAAAATATTGTGCTTTTAAAAATAATTTTAAAGTTATATAAAATTATAATTATAATTGATAATTATAATTTCAAAATTGTATAAAATTAAAATTATAATTAATAATTTCAATGTTGTGTAAAATTGAATTTTAAAATAAATGTAATATTCTTCTCAGAGTATCTCAGAGAATTACTACTTAAAATAAATTTAAGATAAATTTAAAAATTTAATTTAAGTGCATTCGGCTGATGTGCATGTAACGAAAATGATAAATGTTTAAAAGAAATGTTGCGTGCAAGAGTTACAAAAGATTCTAACAACTATAGCGGATTCTTTTATTTTACTTATGAGAAAGAATCGATATTAATTTTTCTATCAAAAAATAAAAACAGGCATCTAAATAAATTCTATAACGAATATTATACACATATAATATAAATTATAATATATGTATATCTAACATGGAGTACATAGTTATTTCTATAACTATGTATTTCTATTCTATAACTTTTTAGGATAAATTTAAAATAAATTTTATTTTATTTTTCTTACGAGAAAGAATCGATATTAAAATCTATAAAACATCTATAAAACAGACGTTTAATAATATCTATAAAATATCTATAAAATATATATAAAACTGACGTTTAAATGCATTCCATAATCAGAATTATAATACATGTACATACATATACTGTAAACATAACATATTTCTATTAGCTCTTCAAAAACTTTAACAGTAAATCTTGTCATAGATAAAAAACCGCTTTCAGATCGAAAGCATTTAATACATAATCATATTCTCAAAGTTCTTTTTTTCCGAAATGCGCTGATACGCACTCGCGCGATTTAAACCGCAAATAAATCAACAATCGCTTAAAACTAACTTTCCTATAATCGATCGCACCCGAAATCCGCGCTCGCTTTACTCAAAGATTTTCCGTCGACGTACCACGGAGATAAATGGAGCGATTAATCCCAGTAATAAATGACGAATAAAATA
>NW_020216293.1:0-7557 GCF_003070985.1 Temnothorax curvispinosus | reverse complement strand
TAACGGTCCTATTTCTCTTATTGTTATGATTATTTTTTATAATAATTTTATTTTATTGCCCATTATAAGCATATTGTATATATATTTTTTCAATTTTTCCTAATATGCATATTTTTTTAAGTTACAAAAAATGCAATATGTATAAATAAAATCTAATTAATATTTATTGATTTACGCAATCTAAATTTAAATCAATTTCGATCTGACAATACAAATTAAAATTAATAATGAAAGAGAAACCACAATAAAACCAAGTACATCTCTGAAATATTTTTGAGCAAGATTAATATTTTTTTTTTTAGCTTTTTATAACATTAAATAAAATATTTATAATACCGTAAGATTATTAAACAAATAAATTACTAATAAAATATTAATAGATGAAATCCATATTTTTAATGTAAAATACATAAGTTTAGATTAGATTATGACATAAAAACTTGTATAGTTGAATCTTCTCCCATTTTTCCTGTTCCAACCACGTCTCCATCAACCCCTCGACATCCCATTTTCTTATCCTTTCCCAAACCCTTCCTGTTTTCCCTTCACTCCCGCTACATTCCAAAAACCTATCTTTAGGCTTCCTTCCTGTTCCTTCCCCTTCTCCTTTCTCCTGCATTCCTTTCTTCCCCCCACCCTCTTTTTCCTCTCTTTCACTCCTTTTTACTTTCCACACTCTACTCTCTCTGACTTCTTTCCCCCTTTCCCTCAGCCTCACCACTCACTCTTCCTCCCTACTCTCCCTCTCTTCCCTCTTCTCTCCGTCCACCCTTCCCATCGTTTCTCTTCCCTCCTCACTACCTTTCTATTTCATTTTTCCGTCTCCCTCTTTTCTACTCTTTCCCTTCTTCTCTGTTTTTCTTTCTCCCCCTCCTTTTTTTTGCTTCTCTTTCTCATTTCCCCTTCCATCTATCAGGGCTTCTTTTTCCTCATTCCAACTCCACCACCTCCCCTTTATCCAAATCTTTCCGTACTTTACCCAATCTCTCCTCCTATTCCTTCTCTCCTTCTCAGCTATCCTCTCCAGGCTCCATTGCATTTTTCTTTGATTCTTTTCTTCAAGGTCATGTCATTCTCTATTCTTTTCATCCTCCCTTTTAACATTCTTCTTCTGCATTACCTCTCTTTTTCTTACTCTATCTTTTAACCTAACTAAAACCATCTTCTCTTTCCCCGTCTTTCTTCCTATCTCTTTTACCTCCTTTATTCCTCCCTCCTCCCCATCTCTAGCCATAGCTTCTCTACTGCTTTCTTTCGCCTTCCCTCCTCCAAATGATGGAATACAGCAAAATACAAGTGCACAGCTCTTGTATTTTTTGTTTAACTTAATATCTTGTATATCCCTCCTGTGTTTAGGATATACGGCAAGTTAGCATGCGGGATTTGGGCCATAGTACGGATACTTTGTAAAACTCGAAATCTCCTATGTGTTTTCCTTCTTTTTTTAAATAATATAACAATAATCTTTATTGCACTTATCGTTTTTTATTTTCTTTTAAACATTTTTTTGTTTTATAATTTGTTTATCATTCTTACATTTTAATAAACTTCTTACACACATTTTATAACTTATTATGATATTTTATTGCCTTATTTATAAACATTGTTTGTAATTATTTATAAGGCTTACATTTTACCCATGAATGTCATATAACCCACCCTTATTCTGATATATGGCAAAAATGCAAGTGTTTCTAAGTTTTTTTTATTAAATACAAAGAATCAATATTTTATGTTTCTAATAGTAGACAGTATAAAGTTATTATTATTATAATTCATTTGCCTTAAGCATAGTAAATAGTATTCGATAAATTAAGTTTCCCTTAGCTGCGGCGTATATACCGGAGTTACCCTGTTATATGTTTTTGTAAACAGATTGAAATCAAACTGCAAATAAATTATTCATTATTATCTAACGCATTTAATGTTCAGCATCGACTCGTTATCTGTTATTAGTTTAGAGAAATTAACAATTCATCACCTTTTTCCCCTTTCTCTTACATAATATATGTACTATGTGTATTATAGGTACAACTAATAATAATAGTTTTGATCCTTTTAATTTTAACAATAATATTAATTAATAGTAATAGAAAACATAAATACAGAGTATTCTGAAAGTTAAATACGTAGTATAACAGCACTCTCTCCAATTCCTTTGAAATTTTCAAATTTTAATAAATTTGTAGCTCATTATATAATTAATACACTTAAAATATCACAATGTCGGCAAGTAAGGAAATGATAATTAAAATAATAATTTATGGATATACATTTATGGATATACATTTATTTTCTATCACGTCCTCTCCCGCCGCTTTACTTTTCTTCAGCCCTTTCAGCACTCTCTCTACCTCTTCCCATCCTATCCCCTCTCCTTTCTCTACTTCCCCTTCCGACCCTGCTCTCCCTCCTCTCCTTCTCCTAGCCTTTGCTTGTATTCCGTTCCTTCTAACATCTCCCTAAAGTCTTTATCTCACTCCTCTATTGTTATCTTCTTATTAATTTCTACCCTTTTTCTCCTTTCCTTGATTATTACTTCCACACCTGCTTCTCTGTCCTCGCCTCTCTTACCTCTTCCAGCAGATTTCTCTTTTTTTCTTCTTTTTTCCTCTCACACATTTCTTTATACTTTTTCTTTCCTCTTTTATAATCTCCTTTGTGTTTTTTCCTCTTTTCCAGTTTCTTAATAACTTTTCTATCTCCTCCCTCTTCTTCCTACAGTCCCCATCCCACCATACTCCATTTTTTTCTGCTTCTCTTTTTACTCTTTTCATCCTTACTTCCATCCTAATTCTCTTTATCAACTTTTCGACCTCTTTATCTATTGCCCCTTCCCCCCAACCTTTCTACCTCCACCGTTTTTTTTCTAAACTCCTCTCTCGTTTCTTCCGACCAGTCCGTTTTTTCCACCCACCTCTCTACCTCCGCTATTGTCACTCTCCTCTCACCAACCCCCCTTTGTCCACCCGTACTGCTACTGATTGGTGATCCGAATCTACCCCACCTCCAATCTTGTCATTCTTTCCCAAGCCTTCCTATCTCCTTTCGCGTAATTGATCATTGTTTCCCCCCTTTCTCCTGTAAATTCACCCCTCCTTTGCTCCGTTCATAATTCCCCACCCTTCCTCTTCAACCCATCTAATCAGCCCTTCCCCCTGCCTATTTATCATTTTATCTTTCGATTTTCTTTCAACTCCCTTTTCTCCATCCTCCAGCGCTCTTTTCTCCACTGTTCTCGCATTGAAATTGCCCCCCACTATCCATCTCTTTTTTCTCCCTTTCTCCTCCTTCACCGATTTTATCTTACCCATTATCATGTTCAAGTTGCCGCTTACGTAAACTGTTGCCAATCTCCATTTCTCCTTCTTCCATCTTACTTCTCTAATCATTAAACCCTCCTCCTTTATCCATTCTTCTTCCCCTTCTAACCCCTTTCTGACTCCCATCATTATTCTACCTATTGCTCTTCCTCTTCTTCCAACTCTTTTTTTCTTTACACCCTGTATCCTTCAGTTGAACTCCTTTGGCACGTTATTTTTTATCTTCTCCCGTTCCTCCTATTTCAGCCATGTTTCCACCAACCCCACGACATCCCACTTTTTTATTCTTTCCTAAAACCCTTCCCGTTTTCCCTTCACTCCCGCTACATCCCAAAAGCCTATCTTTGGGCTTCCTTTCTGTTCCTTCCCTTCCTCCTCTCTCTTGCATTCCTTTTTTTTCCCCTCCCCCCTCTTCTTCCTCTCTTTTACTCCTTTTTACTTTCTACACTCTACTCTCTCTGACTCCTTTCTCCCTTCTTCTCAGCCTCACCACACTCTCTTCCTCCCTTCTTTACCTCTCTTCCCTCTTCTCTCCGCCCACCCCTCCCATCGTTTCTCGTCCCTCCTCACTACCTTTCTATTTCATTTTACCGTCTCCTTCTCTTCTACTCTTTCCCTTCTCCTCTGTTTCTCTTTCTCCCATCTCCTTTTTTTTATTCTTCTCTCTCATTTCCCCTTCCATCTATCAGGACTTTTTTCTTTATCTTAACTCCACCTCTTCCCATCTATCCAAATTTTTCCGTACTTTACCCAATTTCTTCTTCTATTCCTTCTCTTTTTCTCAACTATCCTCTCCAGGCTCCATTGCATTTTTCTTTGATGCTTTCCTACAAGGTCATGTCATTCTTTATTCTTTCCATCCTCCCTTTCAACACATTCTTCTTCTGCATTGCTTCTCTTTTTCTTACTCTATCTTTTAACCTAACTAAAACCATCTTCTCTTTTCCCGTTTTTCTTCCTATCTCTTTTACCTCCTTTATTCCTCCTTCCTTCCCCATCTCTAGCCATAGCTTCTCTACCGCTTTCTTTCGCCTTCCCTCCTCTACCTCCACCCCTTTCACTACTACATTGTTTCTCCTTCTGTCTCTCTCTTCTAACTCTCTCCACCTTTCTAGCTCTCTTACCTTCGCTTCCATTGCTTTATCTCTTTTTCCTATCTCCCACTTTCTTTCCTCTTTCACTTCTCCCTGCCCTTCCTTTCTCCCATCTCTCCATCTCTTAACTAATATATAATATATTAGTTAACTTTTTTATATACACTACCGCTCATTAACTTCAATATACCCTTATATTTGTTAATTTCTCTGTAAAGGATGAACATGATACGTATGTTTTGTACAGAAATGAATACATTTGCTGTTATAAACACTTGCATGTATTGCATTTTTATATATTATTTATATAAAAATGCGATGCATGCAAGTGAAATGTTTATAACAGCAAGTGCATTCATTTCTGTGCAAAACACGTATCATGATGTTCATCCATTACAGAGAAATCAACGAATCTGTTGTATATTGAAATTAATGAGCGGTATATATAAAGAAATTAACTAATATATAAATTTAAATATATTTGCAATATAATAAATATTTTTATAATATATTATACTTTTCTCTATATTGTTCCTTCTCTCTCCTTCTTTCTACTTTTTCTATCTCTATACTTTTTTCTCGTCTTAAAATACTTTTTACTTTTATATAAACAGTTTAAGGTATCGATACAATAAATAATACTATAAAAGCTACATTTGGATGGAACGGTAATAATTTACATATCCTACCTCATAACAGCGTAATAAATGAGAACGATTCATAGGAATAAATGTGATAGTATTTATGAAATAAAATTAAGTATGAAATATACACATTTAAGAAATATAACTTTAATGATTATACTATCTTACGCGTCATTAACAGGCGAAGCAAATAGATGCTATGATATACAGGACACCTTTAAACAATTGTTTCATTTTCTAACATTTTTCAGATATACTGTAATATAATCGTATAATCGTCATATTTTTTTACACAGGAATACTAACGCAAAATTATTCGGGCATTGACACTACTAAAATTAAAAAATCAGATG
The DNA here is from genome assembly GCF_003070985.1 of Temnothorax curvispinosus. NCBI lineage: Eukaryota > Metazoa > Arthropoda > Insecta > Hymenoptera > Formicidae > Temnothorax > Temnothorax curvispinosus. Next base: position 2,143 of record NW_020216293.1, on the reverse strand, counting down.
AAGGGTTAGGTAATGTACATACATATTTTTAATTCACATATTTCTCATTTACTACCAATCATCATTTCATAATGATACATTTGCAACGAAATAGATACGCCAGTACCCAAAACGTATATCTGTAATCTAAACACAAGTTTTTATATTTTGGAAACGATACAATAAGTGTCTTAAAATACTTTTTACTTGTTTCTAAGCAGCATAAAATATCGATACTATCCGAATAGTATAAAAGCTACATTTGGATGGAACGATAACAATTTAGACACCCTACCTCTATAATTATGTTAAAATCGTCAGATATACTGTAATATAATCGTCATATTTTTTTTACACAGAAATACTAACGCAAATTATTCGGACATTGTCACTAAAAAATTAGATGCAAATAGTTTGTAATCATACAAAGATAGACATCTTTTTAATTCACAACATATCTCTCATTTACTACCAATCATCATTTCATAATGATGCATTTGCAACGAAATAGATACGTCAGCAACATTTGAGACCATCGACTGGAAAAAGCATTCCTCTTTGTCTATTTGTTGTGACGGATAAAATCGTATAATTTCAGCACTCAGCAGTGGATTCACTTCAATTGATGCGATTTTAAGACAGAGCTCAATTCAAAGAATCTTCGTTGTTACTAAATATGCTTACAAGGCCTGTGAATAGCGCTAATTTCTCTGCCATGCGCATATCATTCTTTTTCGTGGCTGTATCCTGATTAGGCATCATCTTGTCCGCAATATGTGGTCTTGTGATCTTTAGGATGTCAAGCTTGACGTGTGCAAACTTCATATGACCAATGAACCTTAATAGTATCAATTGCTTCGCATAACTCACAAGTCTCCTGCAATATTTTTTAAGCATATTATGAGAAAATGGAAATACTTAATGCTAAAAACTCTCAATTGCTTTAAATACTTAATAAAAAATTAAAAAAATTTAGTTATTCTGTACACGATAAAAAACAAAACTGCAATATATCTAATCTTACCAGATCTACTTTGTCTCAGTTGTTGTATTTTCCAATAAAGTCTAATGTCATAACGTGTTCACATACAGAGGTCATTTTAAAATTTACAGTCTCGGATCTAAATTGACCTACCCATTCGTGGACGGAACAAAAGCCATTCAGTCCTAAAGATATTCGTAGAAAAAATTTATTATTATAGAAATGAGGAAGAAAGAAAGAGGAAGCTGAAGAAGGAAACAATTCAAGTGTTATCAACATACGTTTTTTGATATTACATCGTCCATTACTCAATATATTAGCCAGGGATGCTGCCAAAGAAGGTTTTTCAGTTACCATCAAAGCGGTTTTCATTTTGACGCAATATTTTCTTCATATGGCATTACAATTGATTTCTTCTTCTGTCATGTGGCACCGATTCTTAATACTCTGACGAGCTCGACACGGCCAAGATTAAAGGCTTGGGCACATTCATCTCCGAATCGTGAGAGGCAAGGGGACTCACGCAAATCAAACATTCCGAATCGTGAGGAGCTAAGAAAATAATGAATATGCAATAAGCAGTATATATGAAATAGAGATAAAAAGACTGAAGAATATAATAAAATTAGAAAAAATTGCCAATATAATAAAAAAGTTTGCAAATTATAAATTTACTGTTTTCTCACAATTTTAAGTGTACAAATTAGAAATTTGCACATTGCTTCATCATTTTATTTTACTCATAAAGCTTCCTTTATGAAGAAGTCAAATTAATAAATATTAATAATTATGTATCAAATAAAATATAAGCTTCTTCAATAGAAGAGCTTTATAAGTGAGCGAAATAAAATGATGATGCAATGTATAAATTTCTAATTTATACATTTTAAAATGATGAAAAAGCAATATGCAAATTTCTAATTTGTACACTTTTTTATATTAATAATAATAGCTAATTGTTTACCGAATATTAAACATGGATAAATGATGTATTATGCGCATCATGCGTGAAACAGAACACACTTATAGACATGTAACTATCATATATACTCTGTTTCATAAATTAATATAAAATATGTATTTAATATAAACATTAAATTGTGAAATGTTCAATATTCTTGAAACAATAATAATTTTTATTATTACCTCTCCATATATCTTAAATGTACATGAATTTTCTTC
>NW_020216292.1:0-4609 GCF_003070985.1 Temnothorax curvispinosus | reverse complement strand
ACGGGTAAAATATTCTCACAACAGTATCATTATTATTTAATTATTCAATTGCATACTATATATTTACTGTTTATAATCTACATATATCTGTACATATCTATATATATAACATTAATGTTATTTATATAATGAGGGTACGAAGTATGTTTAAATATGCTAACGCGGATTTAATTACCTGAAATAGTTTTAATTATATTGTCAGTATAAAAAATGTGATTGTTTGGTTAGTCATTAAAACAATCATCTAATCTTTATAATAATTTTTACAAGCTATATAAAATAATTATATAATATTATAAAGTACTATTTCTGTAAACTATACTGAGAGAAAGGTTTTGTTATTATGTGAACAACAAACTTTTTTTGCTGCGAGAGCTAATTAATTTTGCAATAATAGCAAAACCTTTTGTTGCAATAGCAAAGTTTTGCCGAATTGCTATTGCAAAAAAAGTTTTGTTGAGAATTGTTGGTTGTTTATATAGTATAATAAAACTTTTTTCTCAGTGTACATGCCTGCAAATTAAAAATACTATTTTTGTATATACTCACATTACCGAAGGTAGAAAGGGAAAGCTCAATCATCTTTCCAGCAGAGATTTTAACTACGATGCTGGATTTTAAAATGATTAGAATGAGACCGAGAGCGGTATTTCCGGGTAACAGATACCAATTTGTCATGTAGGCAGTTTCACCAACTTGGCCGCTCTGTTATATTACGATTAAATAAAAAAAATACGCTCGCGGCAATATCGCGTTTCGATAAAACTCACACGTAAAATTAACGATTAATAGATCGTAAAGTTTTTATCGATTGGTATTCTTATCGATAGGTATAAAATCATTTTTCACAACACTTCCACGGAAAGTTTGACTTTCCATGCCTGTAGAGAGGGGTGAAAGTGACCAATTTCACGCCAGGACGGCATTAGCGGGACGAAAGTAACCACTTTCCTTCCTAGGGTGGAAAGTGATCACTTTCGTCCCGCTATGCCGTCCTGGCGTGAAATGGCCACTCTCGCCTCTCTCTAGGCATGGAGGTCGAACTTTCCGTAAAGATATTGTGAAAAATATCGTGTGCACCTCGGGGCGAAAGCTTTTTCAGACTCGAGTGATTTGCCGCCCGAGCCGAAGGCGAGGGCGGCAAACTTCACACTCGTCTGAAAAACGCTACTTTCGCCCCTTGGTGCACAATATACTATTTTATATGTCTAACAAGCGTTGCCGTCACCTGTTCTGAAAGAATCTCCCCAAAGTAACAAAATATAAAGATGTTGAAAGTAACTGAGATCAATATTATAGCGTATGCCACCATACTTTCTTTTTCGTCTTGGTTCCAATCCTAAAAGAGATTCTCTAATTCGTTAGAGCAATAGGTAACCAGCGGCAAACACAAGTTTCACACAATACGCATACCAGTATGCAATAATAGCCCAAGAGACACATGTGCATCGTGCAACCTGCTACTTCCACGAGACAAACTATATTCATAATTTTCTCTACGTAAGACACGAAACTAGAAATACATTTATTTAAGAATATATGGTATATGTATAACGTATCAAAATAATGGTACATTTTTGTGTATTACCGTTATTAACATGTTTTATTCGAGGTTTTATTTTAACATACTTATTTAATAATAGATCAATGTAGATATTATTCACACAACATTTAGCATGTAATTAAAACGAAGATAAAAATATCCGTCATTACAATACAAAAAATTTATTATTAAATTGTCCCTTCGATTACCTGAGTATTTTTAAATGATGTTCGACGATGATGGCGAACTTCTGCTGCGAGGAGTCTTTCTTTTCGTTTCTTTCGTCGATCAGATTATCCAGCAAGGACATAAGGATTTTTAACTGACCGCAGGCATGCATAACGAACACGGCGGTGAGACAGCATGCGCCTACTGCTATGGAATTTACAACAAACGTGGATAGACACTGTATTATGAACACTATTTCGTACATCGGGCTCGTCGTGGTGTCTAGGAGCTTATCGTAGAACGCGAAAGGTAGCGGACGCACCGACACGTTATCGCCCCCGACGGCGGCTTCGCTTAACGTCATTCCTCGAAAAATACTGTACGAAAATACGCCGCTGTGCACGAATGTCGCGGAGAATATCGCGACGAAACGACCGATCCTGGCATTCTTCAGCATTATCTCCTGCTCCTCGAATTTTGTCACAGCCCGCCAATCCATCTCGATGTGCTTGATACATTGATATATGTCGTCAACGTGCGCCAGCAACGAGATATACTTGAGACTCGCCAGCACCCAGTTGCTGAGCGGTCCAAAATCACGTATCTTTATTTCCATATCTTTGTTCTCGTCTAAGATTATGGCCAACGCGCAAGGCACCAAAGTACTGACGATTAAAAAAATGCATGCTATCAGCAACGCTACTGACGAGATCCTCTCCGCGATCGACGAGTCCGTCATCGGCCAAACACTTATCGGCTTTAGCAGCCAACGAATCGGCTGGATGCTATATTCCTTATTCTTTACATAGTTAAAAATTATCGGCGGGTTCTGTGGAAGCTTCGTCATGTTCACTTCTCGAGCGCAGAGACACGACTGACTCGCGCAGATTTCTCGAAACGTACGCGGGGTAATAGTTACAGAGTAACGCGTGCGCGGTGTATTGGCTATGAGACTATACTTTCATTTTATACACTCATCTCTCAGGTAATCGATAGCAAATTGAAGTGGTGGTGAATTTTCATTGCAAGATAGACGGCGAAAGCGACAGACTAGTCACGCTGTCCGACTACCTTTTTTTTGTTACTGTAACTCTGTTGTAACTCATTCGTTTCTGTATTTTTATTTGAACGGATAATAAGAACTTATCCCTCGACCCTCATCCGCTTGTGGGTAGCTCTGTTTTGTTCCCTATCAGTTCCATTCTGTTTATCTGTCTTATCCCTTCAGAGTAAGGGGAGTTGAACAACATGCATGATACCTGTGTTTATATCGATTTGTTCGAGAGGAAAAGGGTGAAACTTTTTTTAATCGATACACAAATGAAACTTGTTCCAAAATTAGGCAGTCGACTGTGTTATAATGTAGTGAAAAGTGCTTGAAAAGAATATGATTGTTTACAAATGTGTATTTGACAATGGATATTAAGTCAAATTATATATGTATAAAGTCATAAAATCATTAACATCATTTAATAAATTTTACCATATGCGCTCTACTTCTGGAAAGTACACATTTATTGACAGCTTTCTTCAGAAATAAATAAATTAATTTTTTTAATTTTAATTCTGTAATATTAAAAAAATGTTCTATAATTGAGAAAATTATAATGTAAATGAATATAATGAAAATTATAAAAATAAAATTATAATAAACTGCGAATAATATATTTACATATTATATGTATTTTCAATATTTTAATATAGATATTATAAGTAATATCTAATTAAGTAATGTTTTTAGCAAGACAAAACTTTTTACATAATACTTTCATGTGTATTATAATATTATAACACTGATATACAACACTTTTCGACGTGACTTTTCGTAAAATATGTCAGCAAATGTTTAATTTTACGAATATCTTCCTTTTCCGCGTAGAGCACAATATACATTCAGTTTTAATAATTTAGGAAAAAGTAGTCAATTTAATTCATATGTAACATGTTTAAGTTGAAATGAGAAATCGTCGATTGCAAATTGCAATCGTCACGCTTTTTCAGTTCCACGCTTCCTGCCACACGTGTACCTATAGTTCAGCACAATTACTTTAGGAAGGCATGCAATGCGCTATCACGATGGCCAGTTCATTGTTTCGAAGTTGAATGTGAAATAGCACCTGCGCCAACTTTCCTAAAAAGTTTGGTGAGCAACCTGCAATTGCTCTGAAAGGGTTGCGTGTTCAAGCAATTGTATTGTCACGAGTTTATAGTATATTAGTTATGAGACAGAATATCGCGTGTCACGAAGATCATACGAATGAATTTGTAGAAACAATACCGAATACGCTTTAATTATCAGGTGTAACTGTATTTTATTCGATTTTATGCAGAGCGTGCTTCTTATGCTGCTAAAAACGGTGAATATGTAATTTCGATGAATACGAAAATCAGTATTTCATAAAATGTAGAAATTATAGTAACAAGTATCAGGAAAATCACAAAAAATTGTACAGCGTGCATCTTTGAAAATGATTGATAATCTTGAGTTTGACAAAATCATTGATTTTATTTATTAAATCTTATTTTCAAGATATATTAATTCTGTTCTATATATTCTATTTTATATAAAATATATATCTTGCATATTTCTTAACTTATGTTTCACATAAATACGTTTCACATAGTCATTGTTCGCAAAAGATTTAAATATACCATGGAACTTTTAATTACCTGGAACAACAACATGATTGTTCCTACACAATGCAAAAATATATATTATATTCTATAAAAGTTATAGATATATTAATGTTTTAAAGGTAATAGACAATCCAATTCTTATTAGATGATTATAATTTGCAATTAATAAAATATAAGGAAATTATTAATAAGGTATAAGAAATTTATTAAAATTTTTGTAAGGAAACAAAGAAACGGTATATCTGCATTACTTACATCACC
>NW_020216291.1:0-3780 GCF_003070985.1 Temnothorax curvispinosus | reverse complement strand
TATGACTTCCCGAAAATCGTCTGCACGCAATAGCAGCCAATTTCCTTTCCAAAATCTTTTGACAAATCTGACAAATGGATCAAAATTTATATTTCAATTGCGACGCTTTTTCCCCTGGTCTCGCAATCCGGTGGAGGGCTATCGTGGATTGGCAGCACGCGCAACTAATTCCGACACCAAATGATCGGGCGCCAGGTGCGACGGATCGCACCACCGTACACAATTATATCTAACGCGATATCCCCGACAAAACCTCAGGGCGTAGTTTTCTTTCAGGGAATTCGGAGAGAGGCGTCACGTAATCAATCACACACAAAAAAATAAATAATTATAACATATGATGTATTTAGTCAGGTAGAATGCACTTGCAACAGAATATCAATCGGTGTAGGTATAATCGGTCTGAGCCTCTCGTATTCGGAATCAGGCCATGCGGCAACGAGACATTATCGGCGGCGGATCGACGCCGCGGCAACGAATTAACGCAAAGATGGTGAATAAATTACCGCAAAAATGTCGGATAGGCTGACGCACGAATGCCGCATAAATAACGCAATAAATGCACGCGGGAATGTCGAATATTAAACTGTAGATTAACGCACGCGAAGTTAGATCAACGCAACAGATAAACGCAGACGAACACACGAAAGCTTAACATAAGAAACAGTTAATTGATTCCGGTATCGCGGTATCTTACTTCGAACTCACAACGAACTTACGCCACGAGGCCGACGAACCGACTCGCCGCACCTTCGGTTGCTCCTTCAACGCGCACCCGGGCCACCTCGATTCCGCACGACGCAAAAATTATGGGCGATTTTGCCATGTCGACCACGCTAGCCGGCGATTGCCCCCGAACACGAAATAAGGACTCGTATCGCGGACGATCCCGCGGCTTGCCACGCGAATCCCGAATTCTCTCGCAAGCACGGAGATTCCGCGGCCCCGCGCCGATCCCGTCGATCTTTCCGTCCCGCCAAACACAATATTTGCCGTCCTCGAGGGCCCGGATACGTTACTCAAATACGAGGGCGAGTGCCCTTCAAATTTCATGACCACTCGCGGCTCGCCGTTACCCGCACAACTCGCTCCCGTTATCGCCACGCAAGGCATCACTCTCAATAATATGGCCAAGACGCGACACAATTACGAACTTTAACACAATGAAACGCGACACGATTACGAATATTAACACCATGAAACGCAACACGATTACTTAACGCAATGAGTCGCTACACAAGTCGACCCGATTAATCCGACTCACATATTCCAACGCCACGCGACTGTCGGCCGTGGCGGTGCTCGCGGGGAGGGCACGATTGGTCTCTACGCACTGGAGAGCTCACTCTCGGCAAGGCCCTGGCACAATTTTCGCCCGACTCTATCTTAATGCGAGCGCCAGGTAACGCACGCGCTCATCTCGCAGTCCACAGGTAATCCTGCGGCGCTCAGGTAACCGATGCGTGCCATGGGCCAGTGCCTCGAGCGAACCCTCTTTTCTTAACGCGGGAACGCCAGGGTGGTGACTCTACAATGCGTCGTATTCTCTTCGTTGGTCCGGGCAGCTCGGGATCCGGGTGATGCTCCCTGTTTCCTCGCCGGCACGACAGTGTCGGAAACGATGGCCTGCCGGGATCGCGCCGGTTCCCCGCGCCTGCGCTGTAGCGTGTCGCTCGACCGGATTGCCGATCCTAGCGCTTCTTGCGCCTAGGCCGCACGTGCGCCGCTCCTTCCGGGGGCGCCACTCCAATTCTAGGGCGCTCTCATTGGCGCCTCAGTTTCTCGCGCGCTTTCCTTTTCGGCGGCGCCGCTCCAACTACCTCCGATTTGGCGCGAGCTTTTCGAATCAACCGGCTGTCCGGGCCGCGATGATCGAGTCGGCGTTCGGGGTCAGGCTGGCCGGGCCTCGGCCCCGTCCGCCGGCATCCCCTCGGGGCGACGGCCCCAGGGAAAGGCGCCTTTCCCCAGGCCGCTCCGCGGCACCTTGGTCTGACTGGCGTTTTGCTCGGGGGTGTCCCGGGGTCTTCCAGACTGTTATCTTGCCGCTGTTACGACCGAGTACGGAGTGAACTCCGGCCGGCGACGCTCATGCACTTGCGGGGTGGTCCGGGCGATCCGACTTTCGGCCATGTCCCCTGGTTGTCTCCTGAATCCTCTGCCTTTCCTCGTTGCGGCTCCCGGCCGTTACATGTTGACTCCGGCCACCACCGGCGATCCCTTAAAAACTTAACAGCTAATTAGACCAATTAATAATACGCAACCGCCCTCCCCTTGCTCTAACGAGGAGGCATCCCCGAATTCCCTTCGGCCGAGCCCGTCCGGGAAGTAGACGCGACTTGTCACGTCACAACTCCCCCTCCCCAGACGAGCGCCGAGGGGAGAGCCCCGACCCGGACCTCGGATCACCACTCCGGCGTCAGAGTAATTCGGGTAAATGTTTCGGAAGAGAGAGACCAATTAATATCGCAACCCGGTACTGTACCACGCCACCGTACGCAACACTTCACACTCGAGTCATCCCGGGAAATCCGCCATAAACCAAATTTCCCCCCATTTATATTCGGAGAAATCGCGGGGTACGCTCCTTACGCCCACTCATGGGCACGAATTCAACTCTATACATGCAGAAGAGAATCCAGGAAACACACAGAAATACCATATAAAACATTTATTTTTGGGGCCATCGATCACACGGAGGCAGTCTTCGTGAAAGACCGCAATAATGGGGGATCTATTCGAGGCCATTGATCCTTGAGTGAGACAGCCTTCGTCGTCCCGCAGGTGGCCATTCTGGCCCCGGCAACCGGTATCTAGGGTCGTCCGGGGCGACCTCGACTTCTCGGCCGGGCGCGGCTCCGTTGCCGGTCGCGACTCCTCTCCCGCTCGCGGCCTCCCACTCGATTGCGGGGCCCCCTGGGAGCCGTGTAGGGCACCGTGCGCCGGTATGCGGGGCCACAGCGGCGGCAATTCGGGAGGGTGACTTCCCGCTCTCCACACCCGTAGCAAAAGGGGTGCCGGGGATGTGGACAATGCATATATTCGTGCGTGTCCTCTCCGCAATTCCAGCATCCTTGACGGCTCGGCCCCCGGGCACCAGGCTCTGCCAAGAGCGCCCGTCGCTCACCCCACCAGCCCTCTGCCGGCTCCACCGTTTGTGTCCTGGCGGTCCTCCTTTCCGGGCCGCCGTCCTGGGTTGCGGCGGTTGTGGTCTCCGGGCGAACCTGCACACTCGCGTCCCTCACCGGCATCGCCTGTTGGGTGGCCGTGGTGGCGGTCTCCGGACGAGCCTGGGTGGTCGCATCTCGGGTGAAGATGTGTATCTCCCGACTCCGACCCAGAACCCGACCATGCCTGCTTCCGTCAATCCTGGCCACCTCCTGGTATTGCTGGGCGACGTCCTCCTGGTCGCGCCAAAACGTTGGGTCCACTAGGTGAAAGAGGTACACAACCTCCTCCGTGCCGTTCCCAAAACTGCCTCAACAGGCGCCGCATTAAGCTCGGCGGCATCGCTCGGTATCTCTTCCAGGTCTCTCGCCAGGTATCTCTAAACATTTGGAGGGTGGTAGGGCTTAAGATCCTGTACGTGTACTTTACCCGCGGGTGATACGTCCGGCTGCGCCACTTCGTATACTGCCGGAGAAATCACTTGTTTGACTCGAAGCGGGCCCTGAAATTTTGGTGCCAACTTTCCTGCCACTCCCTGCGCGGCGGAAGACAACACATGTTGTCGTTGCAACACGAGATCACCGACACGAAACCTACGCGGTCTCCTGCGCAAAT
>NW_020216290.1:0-3003 GCF_003070985.1 Temnothorax curvispinosus | reverse complement strand
TCCGGACTGTTTGCTGGTTCGACGAATAAATGTCTCTTCTGTGACAAACCTCATGAAAGCCAACTTTGTGCGAAGGCAGCTTCCATGAATCTGGAGAACCGGAAAAAGGTCGTGACAGAGAAGAAAGCGTGCTATGTTTGTTTGAAGACCGGTCACGGGTCACAAAGTTGCAGAGCTGTTGTAAAATGTGTCTTCTGTCAAAGGAAGCATTGTGTGTTGCTGTGCTCAGAAGTAGAGAAGACTCGATCGCTACCCGAATCTACCCCGGAGCAGACGCCTACTCAAACCACGCCTGCGATGTCTAATCTGCAGTGTTCCGGAGATGTTATATTACAGACGGTGTACGTGAATTTGGAAAACAATGGCATGCGTCGGAGAGTTCGACTTGTATTTGATGGCGGTTGTCACAGATCTTACTTGCTTAAGAGCACTGCAATCAAACTTGGCTTGAAAACAGTCGGAACCTTGAACATGTGTCACATTCTATTTGGATGTCCCCGTGAGGTCAGGCAACACCAAGTGTACCGAGTCAGTATTGAAAGCCTGGATGGTTCCGTTCAGACAACGTTGACGTTATTAGACCAAGAAAAAATCTGCGGATTGTTACCAAGGGCTAACAAGCACAGAGTGATTGAGGACCTCAGGGACAAGAAGATATTCGTAAATGACATTGGAGAAGGTTCACCCGAGATCGAAGTCTTGATTGGAGCCGACAACTTCGCGTCGTTGTTGACAGGGAGAAAAGTAAACTTGAGATGTGGTCTGATTGCGCTCGAGACGGCGTATGGATGGACACTGACAGGAAAGTTAGAGGTGTATGAGTCCAACAGTGCGTCGCTAATGGTGTATACTTCCATGATGGCGGAGAGTGACATAACTAATTTGTGGGATTTGGAGCTTATAGGCATTCGAGAACCAGATCTTCACAAACCACAAGGAGAAAGAGATGCGGAAGTACGGCAACACTTTTTGGGGACCGTCAATAGGATTCCAGATGGAAGATACTGTGTTAGGCTGCCTTGGATTGATGAGTCGAAGCAGATGCCGGACAATTTTGAAGTTGCGAAGAAGAGGCTTGATGGTACCTGGAGAAAGTTACAGTCAATGAGTATGGTGGAGCAGTATGACAGGATATTCCAATATTGGATTTTGGAGGGAATTGTTGAAGTGGTGCCAGATGAAGAACGAAACAATCGCGGGCATTATCTGCCCCATCGACCAGTAGTAAAGCTTGAAAGTCTGACAACTCCAATCCGTCCTGTATTTGACGCCTCTTGCAAAGATGGGCGTGCACCGTCGTTAAACGAGTGCTTAGCTAAAGGGCCCAATTTGACTGAGCTCCTACCGACTGTATTGAATCGATTTCGTTGTGGTGATATTGGTGTCTCAGCTGACATACGAAAAGCGTTTCTGATGATCGAGGTGGCTACTGAGGACCGAGACTCCCTTCGGTTTCTATGGTGGGGGGGAGGATGTGAAGACCATTTGATAATACTGCGACACACACGGGTTGTATTTGGCGTCAATTGTAGTCCTTTTTTGCTTGCAGCCGTAATCCAATTTCATCTGTCTAGGGTAGGTCCTGAAAACCGAAAAGTAGCAGAGAAGTTATTAAAGTCTATGTATGTAGACAACGCCTTGACAGCTGTCAACTCAGTGGAAGAGTTGAGGCGCTTCAAAGACGACGCCATCCGCTTAATGGCTGAGGCAAAGATGGAATTACGACAATGGGCCTGGTCTGCCGGGGAATTAACCGGTGAAGGAATTTTGGTGACAGGGACAAACGACGTGGATCTGTCCAGCGAGTCTTATGAAAGAGAAAAAGCTCATCTGACTCCAGTGCTCGGCATGATGTGGGATCAAAGAGAAGATGAGATGTGGTTGGAGTGGAAGAATCAGGAATCTCTTGCGGTTATCTCCAAGCGTACAATTTTGTCGATAGTCAGTCGAGTCTATGATCCAATCGGGGTTTTGTGTCCTGTCCTTCTGAAGCCTAAGAAGATGCTGTAACGAGCGTGGTTGGCAAAGAGATCTTGGGATGAAGCTTTGGAAGAGGAATTAATTTCCGAGTTTAAGACCTGGTACGAGGAGCTATTTTACCTCTCAGTCAGCTATTCGCATCCCTTGGAACGTTACCGGAGGCAATATCGATCGTAAAAACTGGCAGTTACATGTATTTTCTAATGCTAGTCAGGATGCTTATGCAGCGGTCGTTTATCTGCGAACCCAGGGGATTGATGGTGTTTCAGTGCAGCTGATTCAAGCCAAAGCTAAAGTAGCTCCGATCAAAAAGGTCTGTATTCATCGTTTGGAATTATTTGGGTGTGTCATCGCGGTCAGACAGGCTACAAACGTGAAGATATCTTTGGAACTCGAAGAAGTACCGACGTTTTACTGGACTGATTCTGCAACAGCCCTAGCGTAAATTCGTCGTAACGACCAGTGGGGTACGCTGGTCGGCAATCGAGTGAAGGAGATCCTGTCCTGCTCTAATGTTGAAAACTGGCGCCATGTTCCTGGGAATCTTAATCCGGCAGATCTGCCGTCGGGGCTGTACGGCGAAACAGCTCAGGGTTTCTAGATGGTGGATGGGCCCAGCTTGGTTGAGAAATGGACCGCAGGATTGGCAGTTCGTAGAAGAGAAGCCTAATGAAGAAGTGGTGGCTTCGGAGAAAAAGAAAGCTACGTCTGCATCGATGATCAACGTTCCTAAATATGTTCGGAGTAAGGTTGAGTACCTTTGAGAAGAATGTCCGAGCCTTAGCTTATATCCTGCGGATTGTGGCTTGGTGCAAAGCACCAAAGAACTCCGGGTTTCGCTTAAGTGACGAACTGACGACCGAGGAGCTCAAGAAAGCGGAGCTAAGATTAATGTGGTTAGTTCAACAGGAATTGTTTGAAACGGTGGGAGCAAGTTTTCATGGTCTGGAGATATTACTTGGGGAAGATAAACTGATACGAGTCAAGACTAAGCTGGTTCATCGCGACGATTCGGTGGGCCTC
>NW_020216289.1:871-4828 GCF_003070985.1 Temnothorax curvispinosus | reverse complement strand
ATTCATCGAAAAACGTGCAGATAACAGCGACTCGTGCAGTCACCATCAACACCATCATCGCTAACGTTTCGAGATCTGGAGCTTGTTAAAATACGTGACGCAGATATTGTAAAATTGACGTCGTGCGGCACCAGCTTGTACATGAAACCGTCAACTGTACTCTTCCTGTTCGAACTAGAACATTGCGTCGAGAATGTGTATTTTCAACTATGTCAAAATGTTTACGGCGTAAGTGAAAAATTCAAACAATTTGTAACAATTTTACGTCAAAATTGTATCACTGATAAATGTAACGCAGTTACAATCTTGCGTGACGTTTATGATAAAAATTCGATTATTGATTGCGAATTATTAGCCTACGCTTTGGATACTATTGTGTATAATGCGCTACATGATAAATAAATGCATATAATATGGTTAAAAAGTTTTTCCTTTTCATTTACCGTTCATCCCATTTCCTGTCATAAAGTTGTCTTCGTTTATCGTTTACTTAAATGTAATATTAAAAAATTAAATATCGCAAAAATCTGAACGATTAAATATCGCTGGCGAAGAAAAGATACGTGATCGCGAGCGAAAACGCGCGAGGGAAAGAGACCGCGCGAACGAGAAGACTCGCGCAAACGGGGGGACGGGTGCGCGAGACACCGCGCGAACGAGAAGACAAATGGGGGGACGGGAAAGAAACATCTACGAGGGGGAGATAACGCGAGCGTGCCGTGTGACGTCACGCGGACTCCGCGGCGCGGCGAAACGCGAACGCGGGTCCCCTCGCCCCGCGGCGCCCGAAAACGCGAACGCTCCGCGGCGCGGCGGAAACGCGGACCCCCTCGCCCCGCGGCGCGGCGGAAACGCGGTCGCTCCACGGCGCCGGAAAACGCGGACCCCCTCACCCCGCGGCGCCGGAAAACGCGGACCCCCTCGCCTCGCGGCGCCGGAAAACGCGGTTCCCCCCTCCCCCTTTCCCGCGACGCCTGAAACATGCGGTTCCCCTCTCCCCTTCCCCCGCGGCGCCCGAAACACGCGGTTTTTCCCCTGACCCTCCCCCGCAGTCCCCCCTTGCGGTTCCCGCCCGCGGTCCCCCCCTGCGCCCCCCCTCCCGCGGTCCCCCCCCGCCCCTCACCCCCCTCATTGCTCCATGGTTAGAACAAACGTAGCTTACCTACTCAATATTTTTAATTTTATGTATGTAATAAAAATGTCAATTTATAATAAATATATACAAATATAATTACTATCGTCTTTTGTATAAATTTCTCTAATAAATAACACTATATAATTTTACTTATAAGAATAATTATTTCCTATATATTTTTTGTTGCTAAAAACAAATCTGTCACTTGTCTATCATGAATAATTTGGAAAAAAATAAAGTGAAGTAAATAAAAAATAACAATATTGATGGATTTAATAATGCTGTAGCGATAATGGAAATTTACTTTTAAATTTTGATAGAGCTATTTAAAAACACAAGGATTTATAATAGTACTAAGTAAAAGAAGCAATTAATTCTATTGCAATACAAAATTATGTTACATACGGCTTTTGTACTTACTTAATATAAATAAATAACGCTACATAAACAAGTAATATGAAATTGACGAAATATAAAATGTAGATCATTCAGGCGATAATTCATTTGTATTTCATTGTCTTATACTTTGTCTTGTCACTGTATTTTGTATTTTGCTATTTTATATAGTCAATTTTATTTCGTTCTTTTATTTAGTATTTTTCAATTATTATCTGTAATTACTTAAGGCATTTGTCACACGATTTAGATTTACTGTTAAAAATAACTTTTATTTACTGTAAGGAACTATTATTAAATCAATACTTTTCTAATCCAAAAAAGCAGTAGTAAAAAAAAATAATTTCGAAATTAAAAAAATAATTTCGAAGCTTAAAAATTACTTTAATATGTTTTTAACAAATCTACAAAATGACGTGACAGACAAACTATTAAAACATTTGACTTGAGTTTAGCAATAAAAAATATGACAGAATTATTTATTTTCGTACTTGAAGCAGAATAAATTTTATAGTGAAATACATTTAAATACCTCATTTGAATCCAAATTTTATGTTTATTTTTATAGGAGAAAACTTATTAATTATTCTAAAAACCTTGGGTATATTTATCTTTACCGCAATTGCATTTCGTAGAAAACCTAATATTAATAGACACGTAATTATTTACGTGATATATTACATTTATAATTGCAACGTATAATATTAATAACATTAACTGATAGTAATTTTAAATATTTACAAGTACATTCATTAAACAAAATTAATTAAATAATAAAGGTAGCAAAGATACTGTTACGTGAACTAATATTAGTTTCTAAGACTCAAGCACGTTTTCGTAGATAATGCATTCACTTGTGAATTAATGGTTGCGGAATAATATAAACTTATATTTTCATACCTCGTTTTAAAATGTTAAAAAGATATGTTAAATAGTTGAATACAACTAAATTATAAAAAAGTGATATGTACTGTTTTATGACATAACCTCAAGGTACAAGCACATTTTCATAAATGTGAAATTATTCACCTGCAGGTTAATGTTTGTGGAATACCGTACTCACATCTCCTTACCGCGTTTACGAAATTTGAAATGTATACTAAACGCGCTGAATGTACGTAAACAAGCAAAAACTAACATGTAATATTTTGTGGCCTAACGTTAGCTTCCAAGACATAAACAAATTTTTATAAATAATATAGAATTGTTCACTTGCGTGTTAATGTCTGCGAAATACAATAAACTCACATATTCTTACCGTATCCTCCAATGTGAAAAAGTATATTAAACTCGTTGAATATACGTAAATAAGCAAATATATACATTTTCTAGCCTAACGGCGGTAGCTTCCAAGACACAAACAAATTTTTTTAAACAAAAATTTAATCATTTAATTAAACAACACGTTTCTGGTATTATTTATTCTAACAATAAGTTTTTTCCAAGTAACTGCTAATCAACTTTGTGATGTATGGATAAATATACTGATAACCGTTTACGATTTTGTTGAATGACATTTAGACTTCATACATAGAAATTACGTTACTCTTCTAATCATTTTTTCCAACGACATACACTACATGATTTTGTGCTATAACTTACGATAACACAGGTTGACGGTATTTTTAAGTGTTTATGAGTTTACTAAACTTGTTAAGTTATTAGAAAATAAGGAAATTGCCATCATTAGCCTAACGTTAGTTTCCAAGACAAATTTTCGTAAATAATGTAAAATTATACAATTGCGAGTTAATGTTTGTGGAATACCAAAAACTCATATTGTACGTCTTACCCCGTTTGCAAATGTTAAGAAGTATGTTAAATTCATTATTGAATGTACATACATAAATAAGCAAAAACTGCTATATATCACTTTACGGCTTGATGTTAGTTTCCAGGACACGAACAATTTTTCGCAAATAGTGTAAAATTATTGATTTGCAGGATAATGCTTGCGAACCCTAGCGGAAAAAATTTCTATGAATAAATACAAAATTTAACTAGAAATAGAAATTTGTACATTTTTGTTGAAATATTTAATTTTTTGTAGAAATAGTTATTTTTTTGTAGAAATATCTACGAAATAGTACCACAAATTACAATGTTCTCAAATCAAGAAATTATTGCAAGTAGTATTTTATAAAAAACTACAATTTTATAAAAAATAGTACAAAGATCTACAAATTTTAAAAATTTAAGAAGAAACAAAATCTTAAAAAATTAGAACATCTGCTTACTTGTCGAATACTACAATTATTTATAAATGACTAAGAAATCTACTACAATTTACGTATCGTAAAACTATACAACTTAGAATCTAATTCAGTTTTTAGTTTCTCATAAAATACTACACCTGCGTACAAATACTAACAAATACCAAAAACTATGAAGCGCACTATCTGGATCTTGTCATCGGCAACCTGGGA
>NW_020216289.1:0-861 GCF_003070985.1 Temnothorax curvispinosus | reverse complement strand
ATTCAAGGTATTAATACACGTAGACACCGAAAACTACGGAGCGCACTGTGTGGACCTCGTCATCGGCAACCTGGGACACCTAGACATCGAATTCAATCTTGATTCATAAGAATCGACTTAAAAATTCCCTAGCGGCAGAATTAAAATTATATCATGACATAATAAAAATTCGCTGAATTAAAATTATGTCTAGACATAATAAAAATTGGACGAATTAAAATTATGTCTAGACATAATAAAAATTGGATAAATTAAAATTGTCTTGACATAATAAAAATTGGATGAATTAAAATTATGTCTGACAAAAATAATTCCGCATTTTTATTATGTGTATACACATAATTTTAATTCATACAATTTTTATTATGTGTACACATAATTTGTTTTTGAATGAACGTAAAACGTATTTGTTATAATATCCATTATTGAAATTCGATATGCGCGACAAAAGCTCTTGTATATCATTAATTATGTTATTATTTATTATATATATATTATTATACTTGACAAGAATGCGTGGGATCAAATTCTTTCGCCATTGTTACATTAAAAATAACTTACAAAAATTACAGATTTATCGAGGTATTTATTTCACAAAAAACTAGTCCAGAAAAAATATAATAAAGTACATGTATATAGTTTTCTAATTATAATCTTAAAATTATAAGTCAAGAGACACGGTAGAGTGTCTCGCGCCATCAAACATGAGAAAATCTTATGATAAATATAAATAATACTCGGATGTGCTCGCACGTGCAAATCGTCGGCCTATTTCTCGATCTCTTGGTTTTTATGATCGCGTTTTACGTGCTCGAATGCATTAAAAAAAATGAGAAAAAATGACATAAAACATAAAAAAAT
>NW_020216288.1:947-2082 GCF_003070985.1 Temnothorax curvispinosus | reverse complement strand
CCTCCATCTTGTCCTTTCCTCATTGTCTCTTCTATGTCTGCCAGCAGAAGTATGAAGAGCATAGCGCTCAGCGGGCATCCTTGCCTAACTCCTTTGACCGTCCAGAAGCATTTTCCTTTTTCCCCTTTTACCCTTACCACACATCTTGTCTCCTCATACAGGTCTTCTATCCTCGTCCTCAATTGCTCACTGATTCCTTCTTTCTTCAGGACTTCCCATATTTTTTCTCTGTCCACTGAATCGAATGCGGCTTTCAGGTCTATAAATGCTGCTACTAGTTTCTCTTTTCTCTTGCTTATAGCTTTCCCAATCACATAGTTCAGCGCGTATATATTCTCCATTGCTTCTTTCCTTTTTCCGAATCCTGTCTGTGTTTCTGGTAGCATCCCCTTCTCTTCTACCTCTTTCTCTAGCCTCTTAGCCAAAATTGCTGCATATATTTTGTAACTTGTATTTATTAGTGTCACCCCTCTGTAATCTTGCGCTTCCTTTCCTTCTCCTTTTTTTACTATTGGCACTATTATTCCTTCTTTCCAATCTTCTGCTATCTCCCCCGTTCTCCATGTTTTATCACATACCTCCCATATTTTTTTTCTTAGTCTCTCGCCTCCATAGATCCATACCTCGTTTGCCAGTCCATCCGTGCCTGTAGCTTTCTTTTGTTTCATTTCTTTGATTACTTCTTCCACTTCTTCTCTTCTTATTCCTCCCTGCTCTTCCTTATTCCCTATTCTTTCCTCTCTCCTCCTATCCTTTTCACGCGGCTTCGTCATAACTCCATCCAGTAGTTCGGTGAAGTGTTTATTCCACTGCTCCTCCGTTATCTCTTCGCATACCTCTTTCTTGCTTTTCCTTTGTTTGTTTATAAATTTCCATACTTCCGTTTCATTATTTGCTTCTCTCGCTTCCTTCATTACTCTCTCCTTTTCTGATTCCTTCTTTTCTCTTATTTTCTCCTCATATTCCTTCTTCTTTGCTATGTACTTCTTTTTGTCTGCCTCTCCTCTTCTCCACCTCGCTAGATTCTCACGTGCTTCCTTCCTTAGTTTTGCACATTCTTTATTCCACCATCCGTTTTTTCTCTTTGTTCTCCTGTCTTCTCTTATTTCTTTCCACTCTGCGGCTCGTTTTGTCG
>NW_020216288.1:0-847 GCF_003070985.1 Temnothorax curvispinosus | reverse complement strand
TTCTCTCGCTTCCTTCATTACTCTCTCCTTTTCTGATTCCTTCTTTTTTCTTATTTTCTCCTCATATTCCTTCTTCTTTGCTATGTACTTCTTTTTGTCTGCCTCTCCTCTTCTCCACCTCGCTAGATTCTCACGTGCTTCCTTCCTTAGTTTTGCACATTCTTTATTCCACCATCCGTTTTTTCTCTTTGTTCTCCTGTCTTCTCTTATTTCTTTCCACTCTGCGGCTCGTTTTGTCGCTTTCTTTATTTCCTCCAGTGTTTCCTCTATGCTCGTACCTTCTATCCTCTCTTCTTTCATTCTCTCTTTGTACCTTTCTTTTCCTTCCCTCGACCAATTCATTATTTTTCTCACTCTTCTCTCCTCTTCTCTTCCTTCACTTGTTCCTTTTATCTTTATTATTACGGGTTGGTGATCCGAGTCTACAGTCTCTCCAATCTTTACTTCCACTGTTTTTTTTCATACCTCCTGGTTTCCGATTATATAGTCAATTACCGACTCTCCCCTTCCTCCTGTAAATGTGAACTCTCCTTCGGTGTCTCCTTTTGTTCCGTTCAATATTCCTAATCCTCCTTCCACAATAAACCCCAGCAGTTTCCTTCCTTCTGTGTTAATTTCTTTATCCTTTGATTTTCTCTTTTCCCCCATTATCTCTGTTAGGTCTCCTTCTTCCCCAGTTCTTGCGTTAAAGTCACCTCCTATTATTATTTGCTCCCCTAATCCTCCCTCGTTTGTGAAGTCCTTTATATACCTTATTTTCTTCTCAATATTGTTGTTCACATATACCGCTATAATCTTCTATGTTCCCTCCTTCGTCTTTGCTATTCTTTCTACAATTCCTTCCTCT
>NW_020216287.1:0-2551 GCF_003070985.1 Temnothorax curvispinosus | reverse complement strand
TCCGGGGAGTGCCACTATGTGTATAGTTTTTTGTTACCGATTTTCTGAAAACCGGTTTTTCTAATTTTTCTAATTTTTCGGGAAATAATTCACCGAATTTCAAAGAATTGTAGATCAAACAGGGGTAGAATTTTCCGGGAAGTGCTATGAAGTGTATAATTTTTCGTTACCGATCTTTTGGAAGCCGGTATCAAAATTTTTTCAATCTTTCGAGAATTAATTGACCGAATCTGAAAGAATTGTATATAAAGTAGGGGTAGAATTTTACGGCGAGCGCCATAATGTGTTCAGTTTTTGTTACCGATCTTTTTGGAAATCGGTTTTTTTAATTCTTTCAATTGTTCGGGAAATAATTGATTAAATGTCAAAGAATTATACATGAAGTAGGGGTAGAATTTCCCGGGGAGTGCTATAAAGTGTACTATTTTTTATTACCAATCTTTTTAAAAACCGGTTTCGAATGACCGAATCTCAAAGAATTGTACATAAAGTAGGGGTTGAATTTCCTGGGGAGTGCTATCAAGTATATAATTTTTTGTTATCGATCTTTTTGGAAAGCGGTATCAGAAGTTTGACGAATTTTCGGGAAATAATTAATCGAATTTTAAAGAATTGTATTTAGAGAGAGAGAGAGAAAGAGAGAGAGAGAGAGGGGAGAGGGAGAGAGAGGGACTGACTGACTGACTGACTGACTCATCAACGCCCAGGCCAAACCCCTGAACCAAATTTTTACCAAAAGTATATAAAATAGGGGTAGAATTTTCCGGGGAGTGCCACTATGTGTATAGTTTTTTGTTACCGATTTTCTGGAAACCGGTTTTTCTAATTTTTCTAATTTTTCGGGAAATAGTTCACCGAATTTCAAAGAATTGTAGATCAAACAGGGGTAGAATTTTCCGGGGAGTGCTATGAAGTGTATAATTTTTCGTTACCGATCTTTTGGAAGCCGGTATCGAAATTTTTTCAATCTTTTGGGAATTAATTGACCGAATTTGAAAGAATTGTATATGAAGTAGGGGTAGAATTTTACGGCAAGCGCCATAATGTGTACAGTTTTTGTTACCGATCTTTTTGGAAACCGGTTTTTTTAATTCTTTCAATTTTTCGGGAAATAATTGATTAAATATGTCAAAGAATTATACATGAAGTAGGGGTAGAATTTCTCGGGGAGTGCTATAAAGTGTACTATATTTTATTACCGAGTTTTTTAAAAACCGGTTCCGAATGACCGAATTTCAAAGAATTGTACATAAAGTAGAAGTTGAATTTCCCGGGGAGTGCTATCAAGTATATAATTTTTTGTTACCGATCTTTTTGGAAAGCGGTATCAGAAGTATGACGAATTTTTCGGGAAATAATTAATCAAATTTTAAAGAATAGTATTTAGAGAGAGAGAGAGAGGGGAGGAGAGAAGGAGAGGGGAAAGAGAGAGTAAGAGAGAGAGAGGGGGAAGAGGGGGGAAGAGAGAGATATATACAGAGGGAGGGAGAGAGAGAGAAAGAGAGAGAGAGAGAGAGAGAGAGAGAGAGAGAGAGAGAGAGAGAGATACAGAGGGAGAGAAAGAGAGGGACAGCGGGGGAGAGAGAAAAACAGAGGGAGAGAGAGAGAGGGAGGGAGAGAGACAGAGAGAGAGAGAGAAAGAGAGAAAGAGAGAGAGAGAGAGAAAGAGAGAGAAAGAGAGACTATTTGCGTGTCTGATTAAGTGATTACATATGTCCTCCGGGGCGAAGCCCGGATAACCAGCTAGTATATATATATATATATATATACATATATATATTAATAACATAATTGAAAATTGTAATTATAGGCTCCACCTCACAGCGGTTCCACATACTTTAATTACAAAAAAAACTCATAGTATAAATCTTACTGCTGTTTCTGATGCACGCTACAGATTTATTTTGGTTGATGTAGGAGCGGAAGGTCGATGTAGTGATGCAGGAGTATTCGCTAACAGTGAATTAAAAGCAAAACTTGAAGGAAATACTTTAAGTGTACCTCCACCTTCTAAAATTGGCCAGTATGAATTGCCATTCGTTTTGATAGGTGATGAAGCGTATCCATTATCACCTTACCTGATGCGTCCTTATCCAAGACGTTCACAATTAAACCTAAAAAAAAAGGTTTACAATTACCGTCAAAGCAGAGCAAGAAGAGTTGTTGAAAGTGCTTTTGGCATCCTTGTGGCACGCTGGAGAATTTTCCGAAGACCTATTAATACATATGTGAAGAAAGCTGAAATAATGGTGTTAGCCACTCTATGTTCACATAATTTTATTATTACTAAAGAACTTGTCAAGCATTCTAGAGATAGAAGATATTTAAATTGCACAGATAACGAGAGACAACAACCATCGCTTGCTATTCAAAATATAATAAACCAAGCAAACAATGTGTCTTCCAGCAATTTATCACGCGTCTATAGAGAGAGATTCGCTAATTATTTTATGAAAGAAGGTGCTGTAAATTGGCAATGGGAAAAAGCTGTAAACAATGATTTTTAAATTTTGAAAATAATGATTTGCAGAATTCTATTATAATAATAATA
>NW_020216286.1:0-1145 GCF_003070985.1 Temnothorax curvispinosus | reverse complement strand
TCCTTCGGTCGCTCGGATCGCGTGACAATCGGCGAATCTACGATTGACCGTCGATATTGTTGTATTTCGCTTTCTCGCATCGCGGTTCGGGTTTCGCATGTTTCGCGTGTGCTCGTTTAGCCAACGATGGTATATTGATCATACATGCAACAATCTTGCGCCGTTTTACCGCTCGAACCATCTCTCTTATCGTCAGATCGCTCTATCGACGGTTCGCTTATCGTGGTCTCTATTTCCCCCAGTTGGGAACCCCTGTCGCGTCTATGGTCAAACACGTCGGTTTTTTTTCGTCATTCGCGGGTCGTTACAGCTGATCCGGACTTTATTGAATCGTAGGACTGGTTCTCGCGGCCACCACACCGATCGTTAATGTCGTTTGCTGACCACCGCATTTTTCCGTATTTTGTTCGGGTGACGGTTTCGCCCCGGGTTACCTCACACGAGTGGGAATTAATGTACGCGCGTTTTCATGTGTCCCGAAGTAGATTTTATAATTTGCTGACGGTTTTGCCCCGGCCTCGTAAGAACTGCCAAATCTGCCTCGTCATTGCAGATTTTCGTACCGTATCGCGGAATTTTACCCGCGTGACTATTTCTCGTCAATTTTACTTTGCCAATATGCCCCCGATCTTATTTGTCGCGTTATTCGGTCATTTATCGTGACTTTTCGTGAATCGAGCTTTCGAAATTAGATCAACCGATGTATTTGCGTGACTCTAATTATTTTTATTTAAACGTTGTTATAATCTTGTTTCCCGTCTCGTTCAATTCGTTTTGTTATCTGTAAACCAGGATGCTTGGGGAAAAGAAGAGGATAACTTACAATTGAGTTTGTTTGTCAAACAGGTTTTTTAATATCGAAATCTTTACTCCTCTGTCTCATCGCACGCACGCCGCTCGCTAACGACCAATTGTCGTTTTTGCCCCGCGATTGTGTAATCTCGAACCCTGTTTTTCTTACCGGCTATTTTAGCGTGTGAATCGTTTATTCACTTAATCTACAGCTAAATGTTCTTTATTATATCTTAAATCTAGAATTAACTTTTATATTCTTATATCTAACGTTTATTGTTATTTCTTATTGTTCGTTATTTTAGTCTTTTGTCGTTGTCACATGTTCGCGCACGCACTATTCTCGCCCTGCG
>NW_020216285.1:0-1223 GCF_003070985.1 Temnothorax curvispinosus | reverse complement strand
CAGATCGTCGTTGTGGTTTACAATTTCACGCTGACACATTTCGTCGATCGTTACAAATGGCTATTGATTGCCTCTCGCAATTGTAATACGAGCGATGTTTAACGCGCAAGTACGCGGGCGTGCTTCCTTGTTATATACCATGGTGCTAAACTACGCGCTAAGTCCGAACTATGAGCGAATCTTAATAGCGTGTTACCCTGATCGCGGTATCCGAGCGACTGTCTCGAGTTGCCGAGCGCTTTCGGCTATCCCACCTCCGGATCTTTACTCCTACCACCGGGTTGTTATTCACATCCTGGTACTTTTCCGTGCCAGGTGTTACCCGCTTTCACTTTTCTTTCGATAGTTTTTGCCTGTTTTCGTCGCCGGTGACGCCTGCGGTTCTCAATCTACGCCTTATAACTAACCGCGCCTGCGGTTCTCAATCTACGCCTTATAATTAATTGCACGCATCGGCATGGGTCCCGCTAGGCCCCGCTCCCCCGGTTCCCGGGTTCGAGTATTTCACGATTGAGTGGTCTCGCTGACCTTCCGGATTTATTTCGGCGCCTCCTCTAATGACTTTCCCCCCGCCGCTTTTCCCCGAGCTACCTCGGTTTCCGATATCCGGGAGTCATTGTTTGCCCCCGCTAAATCCGCTTCCGTTATCGATATCGCGTCGCGAATCGTTCGGTTGTTTTTTGGGTCGCCCTTGAGGCATGTTTGGCGAATCGGCCGCCCGCTGTAACCTCCGTGCCCTTCGGCGCGGGGGTCATTGTTATGACCCCGTGATTTTCGCGCCCGTCGGTGGTATCGCGTCGCGGTTCGGTTGGTCTTTGTTTGTGCGTCCCCTGAGACGACCTCCACGGCTCAGCCTTCGGCTAAGACCTCCGTGCCCTCCGGTATGGAGGTCATTCTCGTGACCCCGCGATCTCCGCGCCCGTCGGTGATATCGCGTCGCGGTTTGGTGGGTCGTTGTTTGTGCGTCCCTTGGGACGACCTCCGCGGCTCAGCCTTCGGCTAAGACCTCCGTGCCCCCCGGTACGGGGATCATTCTCGTGACCCCGCGATTTTCGCGCCCGTCGGTGATATCGCGTCGCGGTTCGGTGGGTCTTTGTTTGTGCGTCCCCTGAGACGACCTCCACGGCTCAGCCTTCGGCTAAGACCTCCGTGCCTCCCGGTACGGGGGTCATTCTTGTGACTCCGCGATCTTCCAAGGCTTTAAGGAGGACGGACGCGCTTCA
>NW_020216284.1:0-1382 GCF_003070985.1 Temnothorax curvispinosus | reverse complement strand
AAGCGTCGTCTACAATGGCAGCAGGAGTAGTGAATGCAAAGAGTAGGCGTTAGACGTAGGCTGTAGAATTAAGGCCGGTATACGCCCAAGTGTCTACAATGGCGTATAGTAAGGATTACAATGAGCAAATCAACGTCGTTGGGCACCGGCTATATAAAGCGGCTTTTACGTCAAATCACGCGAGATAACCTAGAAACGTTTTCCATCGTGTCTTGAGTTAACTTGCCGGGGAACGGACTCCGCATCGTCTCCTGCCTCGTCGTCAAAGAGCTCAGAGATCGTGAGTGTTCCATCGACTTGGTCCAATATATCGTACTTATCTACAGTGATTAATTTACAATCATATAGGTTCATATTACGCGTACTTTATACATGATTGTATAATTTAATTAATCGGCGTGTATAAATTTATCTGTTTGTACACAGGCGGTAATATCAATGCATTGCGGCATATCAGCGTTGTTGGTGCACAGTCATGGATTTACAAAAAATTGGAATTGCATTATTTATTATGTTATGGAGCTAGATTCTGAATATTCAGTGGCGCATTATTCAGACGAGGAGAGCTACTGAAAGTCGAAGCCGTCGAAGGTGGTGGGTACGGCCCGTCAACAAGCGCAGATTTGATCAGGGTTTCAACCTTAACTTATTTCGTGAACTGCGTATCAGTGATCACGAAGAATTTTTTGGGTATACTCGGATGTGGCCGGAGCAGTTTGAATTCTTACTCAGTTTGGTGCATCCACTCCTAGAAAAACACAGCATGCGGGCACCTCTTTCACCCAGGCTTCGTTTGAGCCTGACCTTGACGTAAGTACCAATCAATTCTGCGTTTAAAAAATTAAATCTGATATGAATGAATGTTTTTTTTTATGCATAGGTATCTTGCTCAAGGAGAAAGCATGCGGACAAAGCATCTCGAATTTAGAGTTGGAAAATCTACGGTCTGCAAAATAATACCAGAAGTTTGCCGTGCTATTTGGCTTGTTTTGCAACCTGTTGTGCTTCCCACACTAGATGCCGATGGCTGGAAAAGAATAAGCGAACAGTATATGTTGAAATGGCAATTTCCAAACTGTATTGGTGCTCTTGATGGCAGACACATGGAAATTGAGAAGCCGCCATGCTCTGGATCACAGTACCACAACTACAAGCGATTTTTTAGTATGGTGTTGTTGGCACTCTGTGATGCAAATCATAAATTTACCTGGGTGGACATTGGACAGTTTGGTGAGTAATGGTGGTCTCTTTTTTTAATAACTGACACTACTGACAGAAAATAAATTAATCCTCAATTCTTAATCCGTTGCAATAAAGTACTTGGTTTAACTTATAGGTTCGATCAGTGACGGTGGTGTGTGGAGAAATTCTGAATTGGCTTC
>NW_020216283.1:0-1311 GCF_003070985.1 Temnothorax curvispinosus | reverse complement strand
TTATATAATATAAAATCATGTTCAAAGTAAAATTTTCAGGATAAATAAAAATTATACATATATAAATATATGTAGAAAATAAATAGCAAGAAAGCCGAGAGCAAGAAAATTCGAACAGATAAAAGACAAAAGAATACAATAATCGACTGTTTAAGCGTAAGCACGATGCCAGTGGTATGAATCAACCTAATCAATGGGAAACATCGCAGGAGAGCTCGTCGAAATAAGGTAAACATTTTAATGATTACGTGTACAGCGCTTGGCCAAACGCGTCGCACTTGTACGCGTGCACATTTTCTTTCTTTCTTTTTTTTTCAGTACGATCGCATCCCGATTACACAAATTAGTCATCTCGAGGCGCACTGCCGCCGAGAGCAATTCGCAGTTAGGCTAATCGACGCGCTCGTAATCTATGTTCTCGTTCGCTCAACAGCCATAATAAGCCCGCGATTACCACGCGCGTTTCCTCCGATTACTTACAACGTCGCTCATTCCGTTTTTCTTTTCCGTCTCTTTCTCCCATTTCCCCTGTTTATTTCTCTGTCTTTCACCCTCTGTTTTCGTCTCTTTTTTTCTCTCTTAAGCTATTTACATCATCTGTTTTACATCATCTGAAAAGTCAAATTTAATTCCCGAAGCGGAATAAGTATTTTTATATGCATCTCTGTCGACTCCTAACTTCCTGTATCTATTTCTCCACGTCTCTGTCTTGTTCCTTTTTCATCGGCGGCCCGTCCGGCGCGGGCGCCACGACGACGTTACCAGCTTCGCCGTGCCGGTGCAATAAATTGCATATCGCCCTCATTAGGCTCGCTTTCCACCGTTTCTCATTCGCGGTGCTCGCTTTTGCCGCGCGATTATTACTGGGATTAAAGCAGATTCCCGCGCGCGATATGCCCCGTGGAATAATGTTTCCTGACGTTTTCAGCGCGGAAACACTATTTCTTAACTTATCGGTGCGATGTTGCACAACGGTTCGATCGTTATCGCGAATTATTACGTAGTGCGTTTAAACGGCACTGGGAGCCATTCGAAATATTAATTTCGCGCTTGCCTAATTGGAACGGGATTCGCGCGGAGTCGACTAAATGAATTTACCGCCTCGCAAATTCGCGATTAAATTCTTCTTGTCTAATCCGCTTGTTTTTGAAAATAACTTGCAACTTATTCGACTAATTTAGCGAAATAATTCCTGATAATCTTTCTGTATCTCATCCATCTGCTTCAACAAAAATTTAAACATTTTGTGTACAAGTTAAGGACGTTCTCTCGTCCTTATACTAGAGAAAATCGATTTTCTTAGGATTTTCT
>NW_020216282.1:0-3727 GCF_003070985.1 Temnothorax curvispinosus | reverse complement strand
CATTTACTGTAATTAATATATAATTAATTATTTTATTGCCACCGTTAAATTTTATAAATGTCTTATAATGTTTTATAAATATAAAGATTTCTTTTAACATATGTATAAAATAATTTATCAATAAATCAATAAAATTGTAAATCAATAAAAAATTATAGGTATGTTTTTTATAATTTAATGCTTTTAATTTTCCCTAAAAAAATATATTTTAGTATTTATTAATAACTACGTAACAAGGCTTGCTGCAATTTGGCGTCAACCTGTGTCATCAAGATTTGTTCTGTATTTGGTGCCAATTTGCTGTTAAGTATTGTTCTCAAATCTTGTTTGATATTTGATATCAATTTGGCGTCGGGTTTTGTCAACAAACTTTGATAGCAATTTGTCAACAATTTGCAATTAGATTGTGGCAAGCTTTGCTCGGTATTTGGTGTCAATTTGGCGTCAAATTCTTTCGTCAAAGTTTGCTCGCAATTTGGCACAAATTTGCTGTCGAGCTTTTGTTGGCAAGCCTTGTTCACAATATGGCGCAAATTTGCCGTTGAACTTTTGCTGCCCTGATTTGCTCGATATTTGGCGTCAATTTGGTGTCAAGTCATGTACACAAGCTTTGCTAGCAAAACACAAACGTATTGCAGACACAGATCGCACCGGATTTGTTGACAAGTTTTGCGCGTATTTGGTGTCAATTTGGTTACAATTTGCTGACAAATTGTTTACTGGGTATGCCTTGTTTTATAGAAGTTGTGATTTTCGTTAAAGCAGGGCACACACACACACGTGTGTATGCTCTGCTTTATAGAAGTTGTGATTTTCGTTAAAGCAGATATTTTGTATTTAACCAGAGAGAAACCTGAGAGCGGCCATCCGGCTTCGGGGGACGTCTGTCCTAATCTGCCCTCTGAGAAAGTGGACGTCAACTACGGCGTTACGCTCGGTAACGATCAGAGAGGACTCGGGTAACGATACATGGGTTCGTATCCATGCTATGGTTCGTGTTCAAACTACTCAGATGGAGGGGATATGCTGGTCGCGCAAGCCCCTCCTCTGTCCGTGTACGCTAGGCACTCGGCAAGCTTCGAGCGGGGAGAGAAGGGCAGACATACGATCTGCTGTCTCTCTTGAGCTGTGACGTTGCCGCTTTGCACGGGCCGGCTATACCACGATGCCACGCATTTCGGGTATCGCGTCTCGTGTCTCGCCGAGTCTCTAGTTGACAAATCGACGATACGCTATACCCGCTATACGTTACACATTTGCTTGTATATTTACAAATTTTAACTTTTAAATTTATAACTAAATATATATATATATATATTGTTGCGCCCGTGTTGAGACACCCGTTGCGCGCGGAACTTCGCTCACGAGGAGCCCGAACTTCGCTCGAATAGCTTCAAGTTGAAGCGCCGTCCTTAACGACCGGTTGTTGTTGATGTATTAATTTTCTCGACGACTGTCAGATCTACAGGGAGACTCCGATCGTTCGGACGTATTCTCCACCTGAAACGCTTGTACAGAATTCTTAATAAACCTGAGTTCCTTTTGTAATAAAGTGTTCACCCTCTTTTATTACACGAGTCCGGGAGTGCGCGGCGCGAACGCGAGTGATTGTGCGATAGCGAAGCGCAGCGCAACAATATATATAAATATATATATATATATATATATATATACATAACATTTTATATTGTATTATACATATTATTTTATAATATTTATTATATGATATATTTATATAAATATTAATATCTCTCTATTTTTGTTTTAGGTAGACAGCAGCTGCTTAGAAAGCAGTAGCTGCTGCAGCAGCAGTTGCTACAAATTTAGGACATTTAATTTAATATATAGCTTAAAATAATTTAATTGTTTATTTAAAAAATAACAGTATTTAAGAAAATATTATAAAAAATAATATTAAACTATAATATAAATTATAATTGTATATGTAAGGGATTGTATTACACAACAAAATTGTAAAATAAATTACATCTAAATTATTTTATCAAAAATTAATTAATGTACTATATATATATTATATATATTGTATATGAGAATAAATCAATAATTTTAATTTAATATATAATTAAAAAATTAATATATAAAAAATTAAGACAATAATAATGTTGTTGATGATGATATTGATACTGTAAATAATGATGATAATGATAATGATATTGATACTATAGATGATGATGATAATGATAATGCTAATGATGTTGATACTATGGACAATGATGATAATGAGAATAATAATGATGACAATAATAATGATGATGATAAAACTAATTATAATAATAAATATTATTTTGTATCTAAAATTTTAAATATAAGTACAATATAAAGATTATATTTTGTGACGTGACATTTGTCGCGTCCTCCGCCCAGACGGTAGCTCGGCCGAGGGGAAGGTCAGGGATGGCGCCTCGACTCGGGTCGAGGAAGGGCTACCCGCGTTAACTAACCTTTTCTAGCTAAATTCCGTAGGGATGACAGGTGGTGCCGGAGCGTGGGATCACCGACTGAATGTAACGACGATAGTCGCGACGAGGGAGGAACGGGCGCTCGGAGGACGCACGGCGGAGTGGTCGGCCGACGGGCGGGCCACCGGAACCTGCCGCTGGAAAAGGGCCGGAAATGTCTCGCACAGCGTAACACGGCCCCGCCGCAGCATGAACACGCGTGCACCACCGCGACTGCAGCGCGGGTGGGCGACCCGCACACTTCACCCGACGACGCGGCGCCCCGAGGGCCGAGCGGCGCCGCCACGGCCTGGCCAGCCGGACGGGAAACCGCGAGGGGCCCGCGCACAACCAGCAGCCAAATCAAACGGGCCGCGGGAAAATGGCGGAAATCGTCTGCAACGTCGCGAACATGGCGACACACACGACCAATCGGCGGAGCGGAAGAACCGCGAGCTTGAGGGCGCACGTGCGGGGGCCTGGTGTGGTCCGCCGAGCCGACCGCTCCTCACTGTCGATCTAGCCGCGGACGAGGAGCCACCCCTGGACGAGCGCCCCGACGCCGCCGAGCAGCAGCGAGCAGCCTAACTGTAAGATCTCCACTCCGGTGCTGCCTAATAATTGAGGGCTCGATCTCGGTCGCGATCCGGCGCCAGTAAATGTATATATCGAATAGATTACCGTGTGAATTGGCCTGATTACGTGTCGTATTTAGATACCGGCTCCCGCCGTTGTGGATGCCGGGAAGATTATCGCGGCTGTTTGTCGGGACCGCGGGCACGTGGCCGGCCGAGATCGTAGCCAGAAACATTTCTGAAAGCCCTACTCGAAAGCTTGCGTATGATCGGCAGTCAATTCGCGGTTATCGCCGTGCGTATTTTGTGAATCGTGGACGGAAGCGTGCCGCGGGCGGTACGCTCCGGTGGATGCTGTACTTAGTGTTGCGTATTCGGGTATATTGTTGCGTGTCGTGTGCGGGAGTCCCGTGTGCGTGTCGGAAGGGACCGCGCCGGGCACCTTATGGTGCATCGCGAGGTTCGCGGATATTTTGCGTCGCGTGCGCGGGCAAATATCGTCGCGCTTGCTCGAGGAAGAATATCACGAGCGCGCCATTACATGGCGTTGCGTACATTGTGTCGTGCGTGTGAGAATCGTTTATGTCGAGCGTAGGAGAGCCGTTCATGTCGAGCGTATGAGAACTGTTATGTCGGGTGTATGACAATCGTTTATGTCGTGCGTACAAGAATCGCCGTGCGTTCGGGATCTGG
>NW_020216281.1:0-3136 GCF_003070985.1 Temnothorax curvispinosus | reverse complement strand
GATATCGGATTTTTTCCGTACTTCCGCGTGTTTGATCGAAGTTGACCTGAGAGTTAACAACGCAGGAACAGCACAACTTTTTCTCCTGAGGAGATACGCGCGCACGCGAAGGGGTGAACGGTAGTGACATTATGCAACACTTTAATAAGCGTGTGTGAGATAATCCAAGATTATCAGCTTGTTTTTCCTATGTGTAAAAAGATTCGATATATTAACTTATTTAAAAGCATTTTTTTTAATTTAAGATAAATATGTTTTAAAAGAGAAAATGTGGCTAGAGATGAGAAATCTTGTGTCGTCATTTTTGACGAATCCAAGTAAATATCATAAATAGAAAGAACGATGGCAGTGCTGACGCACACATTATTTACGTTCGAATACCATGTCGACGGAAATTAGAATTCCTTATCGTAAAATTTTTTCGACAAAACTTAAACGAATAGATACGAATCAGTATTGTCCTACTTCTGGATAACATTTTCGTCATTATCGAGTTTACGCCGAAAATTATTTCGTTCTTATTACGAGAAACATTGCATTTTCCTACCCTCGTTATTGCGTTAAATTAATATAATTATATTTTATTGCTAATTTAATGGACTTGCTTTTCCATCGAGGACAGGACAGTCTGATTCTGTCGTATGCTAATGAAAGTTCCATACTTACGACAGCGTGTCCTTGGCTGAGCACTTCGAAGACTCACAATTTGCATTTATTATCCAGAGTTTCGGTATGTCCTACATCGGAATCTCTGACGTTCTTAACTTCCTGAGAAACTAATTACTTTGCTAATGGAAACATAGATAAGTTCAAAGCCAAAATTTATAAATTTATAAACATCTTGCTTCAGCTGTGAATTTCGAAAATGAATTTTTCAAATATAATACATTGTACGGTCGACATTAGAAATCTTAGACGTTTATTACTCTATTTTCGTTACACTTTTTATTGCACCGAATGAAAAGAATAATTATCCGCTATGGAACGTAGTAATGTCTTACTGCATAATCACTCGGCGACTCCATCGGCAATTGATAATATAATTAATGATAACGACGCAGCGATTTAATAATTCATTCGTGATTAATGCTTCCAAAGCGATGATAGTTATCGAGCGGTTAGACGATATTTGTTCGGCGGTCGGTAATAATTGATGCATTCCCAAGTCGTCACAATGGGCCGCCACATAATTGCGTCGCATGTAATTATATCGGCATGTGCGGTTATGATACATATTGTAAAATCCGGGGCGCGCTTCGCGTCGAGAGACGGAGTTTGTCTTCCCGATTTCTCTAGTAATTCTTTTACGCGATTATAACGAATCTGTTTCGACGGAAGCCGGCTCTTCCTTGACATTGTTATCCTGACTTGTGGTCCCGAGAAACTTGAGGCTCCTTGGTCCGTCCGAAATCCTCCTGGAGCTCGAAGTTCCCGAATATAATCCATGGAATCCCTTTACCTAATTCCCAAACACACTTGGAACGTCGAGATCCACTACTCGGCTATATATTGGACGTGTTACCACATTCGCGACGAAATAGAACGTAGAGAAGCACATTCAGTTAAGCGGTCGTTATCGATACAGAGTACATACGAAACTTTTTTCAGTAACTCCACCTGCGTTTGTGAACTAGTTTTAATCGAACAATTTATGTGTACGCGAAACCATTATATCAATTTATTATTTTAATTGGGAATTTAGTCCTTTCTGTACAACAGAATCATTATTTTCTTTACGATCCAGCTGATTTTTCGGCTATTTTGAATCTTAGTCTAATTTGCTTTTTTTTATAATAAAAGTTACATGAAAAACTCGATTAAGCTACTTTGAAAGGAAATCGATGAAGTCCATTATTTTATATTTATAAATGTTTATTTTATCATTACAACATACAGTCGTACCAATAAATATAAATGATCAAATTAATGCAAAACTGATTTTTGAAAAGAATAAATCATTAATATATGTAACTTGATAATAAGTAACATTTTCAATTTGTGGAAAAGTATACGCGGTTTTTACTTTTATATAGTATTTTCCGGCCCTTCTATGCGGGGAAAATGAGTGGAGGATGGGTTTATGAAACTGTTATACTTCGCGTATCCTTGCTATATACTATGTTTCTGCCGCGCACATCGCGACTACGTGGAAACCGGCGTAATGTGTGCAATCTATGCACTCGACGAAGTTTACTCGCCGCACTGCAGTGGTAACGACCCGTCGGCGTTGTTGCTGCGTGCCTTCTCGCATCGAGAATGGATTCTCCCCACCTGTCTGCTTGAAATGATTTTCGAAGAGTCCCGTGTAGCTTTGCCGTCACCACACATGCACGAGCACACGTCGCTCCCATCCACGCGCGTACGCGCGTACGCTCGCACACCGCCGCGCCGTATCCTGACAGGTATCGCGATGATAGATACGCCCGCGCACGGCTTTTTTATTCATCCTTGCCGCTTCCGGTCTCTTCGCGATTCCCTGGCAACCGGCCAGGATCGCAGCTCGTCCGAATCAGGACGCGCGGGCTCTAAAGTTCGACGCGCGGCCCCGTTAGGCAGTGCCCATTTCAAAATGAATTTTTCTCCTCTCTCTCTCTCTCTCTCTCGCTCGCTTTTTCTTTTCCCCTGTTCTTTTTACCGCGCGGAACGTTCCGGTCGAACGAGGCCGCGCCGTGGAAGTTCCGCGCGTATTTTCCGAGTCCGTGATTTTTTGGAACGCGATGTTTCCGTAACGATGATAAATAGATAAATAAATAGATTGTTAAACATAGGACAACATTCTTAAAATTTGTACGCAGAATAGCAATACGGAGTAGATAGACGCGTGTGCCATGCAATATATCTATAAAATTATTTTAGTCGAATACCTGGACGGTTGGAGCGTTACGCTTTCAAATAAAGAAAAGTGATTTATTAAGTGTTCTATCAATAAAATGGAATGGGAACTCGCAAATGAAAATTTTATTCTTTATCGCGACGAATATATCTTGCATGACAAAGAATGATGATTGATCGTGGTGGAAAGTAATCATGTAAATTCAAGCGCGGTAATCGATTTTCTTTCGTTTACCACGTGACACTTGGCAATCGCGAAATTCTATTCAATTCGATGCTTTTAACGAAATATTAGATAGAGTCC
>NW_020216280.1:0-1148 GCF_003070985.1 Temnothorax curvispinosus | reverse complement strand
TTGCCATGCGATTGCTTGGTGTTGGTTTGCAAGGCATACGAAAATTTTGTGCATTTATGGAACTGCCCCGCCCGGTCTATCAATCGGTTTATGACACGATCGTTCAAAATATTTCTAATGCAACAAAAATCGTTTCCGAGAAGAGTCTGTCAAATGCAGCGAAAGAAGAAAAAAGACTTTCTGTCGAAAATGGAGAAAAAAACGGAATCACGGTGTCGGGCGATGGATCATGGCGAAAACGCGGCTTTTCATCTCTGTATGGTTTCGTTTCACTTATCGGTTGGCACACTGGTAGAGTTATCGATGTCTTAGTGAAATCAAAATACTGCAAATCATGCGAATTTTGGGCGAAAAAAGAACACACCGACGAATACAAGGAATGGGCAGAAAATCATGTGGACAATTGCAAAGCAAATCACGAGGGATCAGCTGGAAAAATGGAGGTCGATGCTGTCATTGAAATGTTCCAGCGCTCTGAAGCATTGCATGATGTGCAGTATGTAAGTTATGTAGGCGATGGAGACTCGAAAACCTTCAAAGGTGTCACAGATGCTGAACCGTACGAAAACGTGACGATAACTAAAAAGGAATGCGTAGATCACGTACAAAAACGCATGGGCACCCACCTCCGTAATTTGAAGAAACGCACAAAAGGCTTGGGAGGAAAAGGGAAATTGACAGGCAAACTGATCGACAAACTGTCAATATATTTCGGGTTAGCTATTCGTAGA
Source organism: Temnothorax curvispinosus (assembly GCF_003070985.1). NCBI lineage: Eukaryota > Metazoa > Arthropoda > Insecta > Hymenoptera > Formicidae > Temnothorax > Temnothorax curvispinosus. Next base: position 417 of record NW_020216280.1, on the reverse strand, counting down.
AATTGCGAATCAGTCGAAAAAATGAAGACAGCTATATGGGCCACATTACTTCACAAAATATCTACGAATAACCATCCCCAACACGGCAATTGCCCGACTGGAGAAAATTCATGGTGCTCGTGGCAAAGGGCGAAATCTTCTAACACTTTGGCTACCTATACGCACAAACCACCAATGTCTGATGTAGTTTATGAAGCAATTAAGCCAGTTTACGAACAACTCACTGCGGATGATCTTCTCACTCGCTGCATCGGCGGTTTCACACAAAACAGTAATGAAAGTTTGAATTCGACAGTGTGGGCGATGGCTCCAAAAACTTTGAATTCAGGCAAAAAAATTATCGATATTGCTGTGAACATAGCTTCGTGCGTTTTTAATGACGGGTTACTGTCCATTTTACACATAATCGAAGTCATG
>NW_020216279.1:0-5388 GCF_003070985.1 Temnothorax curvispinosus | reverse complement strand
TTTGAAGTTATGGATTTTTTAGTAAATTGTGCACATACATACATACATACAGACATTTTTTTTTGGGCAATATTTTGACGTTTTACAACAATCTGAAGATATTAACGTCAAAAACTATAAAACCAATCTTTTCTTTAGTTTTTTCTACCCCTATTTCATATATAATTAATTTAAATTTGGTTGATTAAACCCAAGATTATACGCAATCAAAAGTTAATATACGAATTTACGAAAACAAAGCTTCCTCTATGAGGAAGCAAAAAAGGCGCCAAGTGCACGTGCAATGTATGTTGTAAATTTATGGATATATATTTTGCTTCTAACTATTAGATCACACACAAATATGTTATTTACAACTTTAATTATTCAATTATATGTATATTTTAAAATTATAATCTTTGTTAAAGCAGAGAGTAGTAGATTCGAAAGCATAAATACAGAGTATTTTCTCCTTTAACCAAAAGCACAAACTGTTGTCTGCTTTAATTGTGATCTTTTAAATTTTTATCCCAAAACATTTTTCGAATAAATTTGGACCATGTATTTACATTAACAATTACATCTTGAATTGCAAGCAAAATCTCTGATTAATTTGTTCTACTGAATATAATACATCAATCAGATACTATATATATATTGAAGAGTGGCGTTCGTGGCGCAGAAAGATGTCCGCTGGTCTAGTGAGCCGGAGAACCGAGTTCAAATCCGACCAAAGACGGTTTTGTCAGATTTCGATCGCCACCTCTCGGATGTGATGGGGATGGCAACCCACCGAGAGTATATTGCTGCTTGCCCAGCTTTCTATATTTAGAGAGGGTTCCTAGGTTGGGGCAATGAAAAACGCCCCATGTTGTAAATGTTGTAACTATGTTGTAACTATGTTGTAACTATGTTGTAACTATGTTGTAAATGTTGTAATTATGTTGTAAATAACATAATATAATATAACAATTAGTAAGAACTCTCGATAAATTAAAAAAAATTAATGTGGCTATAAGAGTCGCCGCTGATGTTTGTGCGTATGAATTAATTTATTATTCTTTTTCAAAAAGTTTGGACGTTTTGGCTCCAAATTGAGCCATCCTCAGCGGTGTGACAATTAAAATTTTTTATGATCTCCGTTTTACTGAAGATGATTGCTTCGAGACTGGTAGGTCGGAAAACTGATCTTTTCAAAAATACATGACGAACGTATGGTATTTAACGTCATTATCTATGAAAAGTACATGACATATTATAATATTATTTATAGCTACACGAAACAATTCACCCCGTGATTAGGAGAACGCAGTAATAAAATCTTAGTCATTAGAGTGTTCATTGTACAGTAATTTACTTTACATAAAAGTCAGAGAACTATCATGTTTAACGGTCTACAAATGACTTCTGCGAAATGTTTAATGTGAAGATAAGTCATTGTTTCAAATTAAACAGTGAAAAATAAGTCACTGTCAAGTTTAAGATACTGCCACGTAATGTTCAAAGTCACAAAATAAAGAAAAAACAAACGAGATGAGTCAACGGTAAAAACGGAAATAGATAAATAAATAAGTTAAAATATGTATGATATAAAAGAGAAACCAAAATTTAAAAAAATTTACTGGAAAAAATTAAAATTAAAATTAAAAATGACTAAAAACGAGTAGTAGCAATGGGCATGGTTTACAGTTTGTTTAAGATTGAAACATATGCATAAATGTAAAAATTCAGTGTCCGTTTGTAAGTTAAGACTATTCTTCTGTAATTTTATATGTGCCATCTCAGAGACTAAGCGCTTAGAGAGGAATCTTTCAATGTCCAAAATTTAGACATTCATACAATCAAAATAATGATTAAAATTTATTCTGTGATTCGTGTTGGTAGATTGTGTAGTGATATTTCTATTGATTTGGTTACGGTGTTCCGAAACTCTAGTTTTTAGTTGTCGTAACGTTTGTCCAACATATGATGCGTCGCAATTTTTACAAAGTATTTTATAGACGATATTTTTATTAGATTGTGTTGGAAGGATGTTCTTTTACACTTTAACCCTTAACCAGCACACGTCCGCGATCGAACGTTATCTGCACACGGGGTGTTGTACACCCCACACACTTTGAACGTTGGGTACGGCAAAATGGAGGCTCCAATAGGTTTGAAAAAAATCAAGTACATACATTAAACACTGGAAAATGATACCCATTAGCTTAAACTATAAAATTTTTAGTTTTGAGGTTTCAAAAAAATTTGTTATGAAAAATGGCTTGTTTTGCTAAAAAAATCATATCTCAGTCAAAAATAAATATTTTTTGATAACACGATGTTCTTGAGATAGAGTACTTTACGAAAAAAATTATGATTGTAGTGGGTATTTAAAAAAAGGTATTTTTTTTTCATGATCGCCTGTGTTCCTTTTTTCTGAATTGAAATCTTGATTTTTATAAAACTTATTTTTATTTTATGTTTAAGTCAGGGATAATCAATTTTACTGTAAGATGTCTAAACTTGACGTAATTCGTTTTGGGGTGTTTGACATCCCGCGTGCTAGTTAAGGGTTAATGATGTTGTTATAAGTTTGTTAAGACTGAAGTAAGAAAGGTTTACATTCAAATCCTTAGTGACGTTTTTAAATTTCTCTGAGATGCCTGGAATATATGGAAGCTTGAACCATCGTTTACTTGTATCCTCGTCGGTAGTTACGGTGTTATTTTGCCTACGTGTATGTTTATTTAAAAATGATTTAAGTCTCGAATTAATTGTACTAAAAATGAACGGTAAAGATAGTCATTGTCTAACATAATTTCAACGATAAACTTGATGTTCTTCTCGTGGAACTTCGGGTGAGATAACAAAAAGGCCCTATCCACCATGCCCATTAATATGCCTCTTTTTGAGAAAAAGGGTGCTGCGACAAATAGTTAAGTTACCGACCGGAAAGGTGGGTTTGTGATACCAGTCAAATTCTAAAAAGTTATTATTTTTAATAATTAATAGTTATGTCTAAAAAATTAATTCTATCCCCTCCCAGCTCTATGGTGAATTGTAACCTTGGGTGGAAAGAATTAAAAATATTAAGAATGTTATATTAAAATGGAGTCACGAGGTACTACCATAACTATGTCGTCAGTATATCTCAACTGCAATGAGTCACAACGCCCTAATCTCTAAGTCCTCCATGACCATATCCGCTATACTATCGGGGACAAATAAGGAGAGCCAATGGGTGAACCAAATCCCTATTTGCAAATCACGTTACCGAAAGTAAAAAAAGTTTCGTTTTTGAATTTAGGACTAACTTTATTGCTTAAACTTGACAGTGACTTATTTTTTACTGTTTGGTTTAAAACAATGACTTATCTTGACATTAAACATTTTGCGGCAGTCGTTCGTAGACCGTTAAACATGATAGTTCTCTGACTTCTATGTAAAGTGAATTACTGTGCAACGAACACTCTAATGACTAACAATAAGATTTTATTCCTGCGTTCTCTTATCATGGAGTGAGTTTTTCGTGTAACTATAAATAATATTATAACCCGGGAAAAAACGATTATATATAATTCAATGTTCCGACTGACATCAACGCCCAGCTCAAACCCCTAAACCTAGAAACATGAAATTCGAGGAGCATATTCCTTCCATGACGTAAGCACTTACTAAAAAGGGATTTTTAGAAATTCGACCTCTAAGGGGATGAAAAGGAGTAAAATGTGTTTTCACGACTTTCTCAATATCTCTTGGGCCCGATGAGATATCGACTTGGTTTTTACTTACAAAGGTTACCCATACAAGTGCTTATAAAAACATAATTCAAGATTTTGCCCTAATCAACCCCTAAAGGGGCAAATCTAAAAATGGGGGTGAATTATAGAATTCTTTGCGAAGCACGGGTGTATCAATTGCTAGTAAATATATATGATTATATATATAATGCAATTATATATGAATTTTGTCTCTATATGATCATATATAATTATATATAATTATATATAAACATATATAATAAGATTATATATATGTAAATATATATAATAATCATATATGACCATATATAGTCCATATATGTTAAAAAAGAACTGTTAACTACAATATGACTAAAGCATTGATAAATTAAGTGATATTTTTTCAAAAGCTATAGAATCAAAAGTGAAGTGATTTATACCATATTATATAACTTAGCGTTGCTTGGCGTAAGACACTGCCGTGTCTCTTGATACCGTTCTTATACCACTGTTCGTCAAATTTTAAATACGAGAAACAAATCCTATCGGATGCCATCTATCGGATATCCGAATTTAAAAGTGTAATATATATAATGCACATGTGTTGTGTTTATATATGGTTGTATATAATTGTATATAATCTACGTGGATAAATGGTTTTATATATCATTTAGGTATAAATTATAAAAACTCATATATATAATCATGTCAAATTGCATATGAAGCATTATAAATATGTTTAAATTTTAATTGCTTGTATAATTATATATAGTCATATATAATTATATAAAGCGGATCGGATTTTTTATTTTTATTGATTTCTAATATCTTATAAGCGACCAAACTTGAAACTTGTGTCCGGGGCGAAATCGTCACCTGATGTCATGAAGGCTTCCGGCAAAAATAAAAGTCAAAGAAGCAGCAGTGGTCGGATTCCAGCGAGGACTTGGATAATATGTGCTGTGTGTGCTCAAAGATGATAGAATAGCGCTAACGAGAAACGTGCGAACGTAGGGGACATAACTGTGTGGGCTTTTCTTGTAATTATATTTTCCGCCATCGTGTTTTTAATTAATGTTTCCATTTTTCTATTAAAAAATAATTAATAAAATGTATCCTATCATTTTTCATAATCGGAATTATAAATTTTTATTTAAAATTTAGTCCGAAAATGGAGTGACGACTCCGCCCTGGCAATTTTGACATTTCAATTTTTGCATCTTTGTCGTTTTCACTCTATACCAGTTGAACAAAGCGACGTAAACCAAAAATGTCCGTATAAATTTTGTAGCCAAGGGTACACTTTTTACATTTTACTAAAATTATTGGTAATTATTTAGTTTAAGAGCCTTACCTCAAATATCGATGTAATTATGCTCAATCGACGCGTTTTTGCACGAAACGAAAGAATCTGGCAGAAAAAAGTATCGCTCTGCCCCGCAAAGCGAGATATTAAACGTTAAAGTTGACAGAAATCAGGTTATGATTCCTGTTATACCGACGAGCTGTAGCGACTACGAAAATGCCCTGTGGCCACATGCGCATGCTCAGTGACCGCACGCGCATGCAGCAGATCACGTGACAACTGTTTGGTTGGTAAGTCAGAAGTGTAACATAATTCGAAATGATATTCTTTGGGCGTATAGATTAGTGACGCTTTAAAAGTATTTAAGTGTTTAAAGCGCGT
>NW_020216278.1:0-1125 GCF_003070985.1 Temnothorax curvispinosus | reverse complement strand
CACTAACAACTATTTACAAGTAACTATTTACACGCGAGTACCAAACACTAGGATAGGCGTAAACTCAAAATCTACCCTTTGGGCGAGAAACATCTCGCCCAATAAGAATTTCCTTAAATAATAATTAGAAACATCCCGCCAACTAGAAATCCTTTAAACGAAAACCAGACACATCCAACACGAAATCCACCTCTTCCATCCTTCGAACCTTCCTATTTAAATCGCGACGTCACAGGACTCGCTCTCAGAAAAATTTTCTCAGTCTTCCAAGTTTCAGTCTGCATATTGTTGCGTCCATGGTGTAAATAGACAGGTGAAGCATTCCCGATGCTACGCACTCGTTCAGTTTTTGAACCAATCAGCGCGCGACCTTTTTTGCGAAAAAAGCAATGTGGCTGCTTCCATCAATTCGTAGTCCGTTACGTCCGTTATCCGTCGCGTGCGTCTGTTGTGCGGGAAATATTTTGTGTTCACCTTTTGCGACTTTAATAAAACATACGCAGTAAGTAGTAAATATAATTAATGTTGAGAGGCATTTATATTGGTTGATATTTGCTAAATAACCCAAGTAGCAAAAAAATATTTTTCAACGTTTTTAAAAACATTTTTAGTAATAAAAAAAATATTTAAAAAACGTTTAAATTAATAGAACAGATCCTTTTTTTTTATTAAAAAAGTATTTATTTTATTGATTTTTTCATTATTCACTGGCGATTTAAATTCTTATTTTTGCATATAAATAAAACATCAATACTTATTATACATTGCTTATCTATTTTATTTTATGCCTTCCTTTTATCTTGCAGTCTTGATCCGCCACTTCCGTGTAACGAGTGAAAAATTGCAATTACTTAAACAATTCGAAAAAGATGTTGCTAAACAAACTGTAGAAGAGGAAGCGCTTATATATATTACAAGTTACGTTGCTCATCGTTTCCGACATAAGTATCCACACTTAGGAGTTCCAACACATACATTAATTCCGTCGGGTGACTGGCTGTCCTGCATTTTAAGAGGAAATTGTATTCAACCTTCAAAAGATTTTGAAAATGTAGGAAAAATTATGAATGCTGAATTTTTAGCATTCCATGGTAATGGACTCTCGAGGGAATCTTTTATTTTCGA
>NW_020216277.1:0-3394 GCF_003070985.1 Temnothorax curvispinosus | reverse complement strand
GTCCGATTCCGATGACGATTTAAGGAACATCTGTTGCGTGTGTTCGGTGAATTTTCAATCCTGTTGCTGAATTTTCAATCTACATAAAAATACATAAGCATAGTTTATGTAGATTGAAAATTCAGAAGCCACAGCCATGGGCAGAATACAGACAGATACCATAGCGCATGCGCATATGGCTTCTGCGTTTTGCTTATGGCTCCTGCAATTTTATGTGCTTCCACCTTTTTATACATCGATCTCTCAACTGGCATTACCGTTATTTGTTTTTCACCGAATTCTTATACATCGATCTTTTAACCTCGAGGCAAGCAAAACATATTAGATCGGTCATTACCTCTTGAAACATTGTCGAGACAACTTGCGTCCGTTATCTGTGCGCTGTACCGTTTTACGATCAAGTTCAGATCAGTTATTATCTCTCGAAGCAATGTCAAGATAACTTGCGTCTGTTATCTGTCGTTTTGTGCGCTATACCGTTTACGATTTCATTGTAAGTAACTCACAGTGTTCAATTTTATATCGATGTGAACCGTAAATCAGTGTGTCGCTCCGTATGTACGCAGGTATCGTGTAACATATAATGAAGTACCAAATGCAACATGGTCCTCCTGGCCTTCTAACTTGGGAGGGATTCAAGGTTGCTTGCCTATGGAGTAGCGCACACACACCGGAATGACCGCATGGAAAAAGGAACGTGCGACGTGCGAGTATACAATAGCTTAATGACCGCGTTACAATAGAGTTTCTAATTTACACATTGCGCTGAAGATGGCCACAAAAATGGTCGAAACGTTCGCGAATTTTTTAATGTATTGACGATAAGAAATATATATAACTTGCGCCCTATTTACCGCGCCGGCTCTTACTGCCTCTTTCCCTTTAATCGATTTAATCATGAGAGCCTTATAATTTTTAATTTTTTTTTTCAAATATATATTATAATGTTAAATTCGTAATCTTGCTAAATCTGAAATTTTACTTTTAATTAATTTATTACAAAAGACATTTAAAAAATGTGTTTAAAATACGCAACCAATAAATACATTAATATAATTTTTAATAGTTTAGATCTGGTATTTGTCAAGAAACTTATTAAATATCTATTAATTTTTTCACGCAGCGATTTTTGTAACATATGTGTGGAATATTTCTAATCTCTTCTTTCTTAGAAATATATATAATATATTTAATGTATTATAATCTAAAAAATAACAAAGAAATAGCAAGAAATGCTAAAGTACACCACAATTGTTTTTCACATGTATGCGTAAAAAATTATCTATATTTTATTTATATACGTTATTTAAACAACATGTAAATATGCGTTATTTGAACAACGTATAAAGTATTCACGATGTTTGCCGTGATAAAAGATACTCCAGCTTATAGGCATAGGAAGGGGAACTGGGACCAGCCCCCCTTATTAGATCGGTCTTTGATCTTCTACCTCCGAAAAAGCAAGAAGATCTTGAATATAAGACCCGACTATGAATACCGGCCTTAAAGAATTATATAAAATAGAAATAGAGAAGACTGAAGAATATAACAAAATTAAAAATAGACCGATATCTTAAAATTTACAGAAGTTAAAGCTATTACAGACATTTTTCTAAAAATTAGGGACCTTTGATCGCGTATAAAGCTAAGTCTAATCAACCAAATCTTAAAGAATTATATATGAAACAGGGGTAGAAAAGACTGAAAAATATAATAAAATTAGAAATAGATCGATATCTCCAAATTTGCGGAAATTAAAGCATAAACAAACATTTCTGAAAAAATCAAAATTTTATTAAAAAAGAACCCCTTGATTATTAGCAATTTTTATTAATTCTATTATATTTTTCAGTTTTTTCTACCCCTATTTCATATATAATTCGTTAAGATTTGGTTGATTAGTTCTGGACTTATAGAAATTTTGGTAAATTTGGCACATACACACACACATACACACACACATACACACACATACACACACACACATACATACATACAGACATTTTTTAAAATTGCAATTTTTCGACGTTTTAGAACATTCTGAACACATTCAGAAAAACAAAAAAAAATTTTTTTTTTATGAAAACAAAGTTTCCTCTATGAGGAAGCAAAAATAGATAACCGTTTAACGTACTAAGAAATAAATAATAACTGAAAACACCACAAATCCTGTAAGAGGAAAGAAAAAGAAATTGAATATTTGACATAGTTCAATGGTAGTAGCGGAATCCTCATCACAGCATTTGATTTCTGTAGACAGATGTAGATTTACTTCTGAACAGTAGCTCAAGAAACATTTAGTGTAATGTAGAATAAAGGCAATGATACTTGAAACTTGTAGTATGACAAATAACTCATGGCAATTCAGCCAATCACAATAAAGAAACTTCTGCGTGGTGAAAGAGATCTCACAAGAAAGTACTGGCCCGTTTCGCGGCTTAAGAATAAATGATCGTCGCTTAAGATTTTTATGATCTCTAGCTCTTTAAATTTTATAGAATGGTTTTGTTACTAATATATTAAAGTGATTGCGATAGTCCAAAAGAGAGGGTTGCCACTCTAATTTGAGTAAATGCAGGCACTCATAAGGTAGGAATGAATTTTTCACTCAAATTTTTAGAGCGGCTGCTTTACCGGAATTATACGATTTTACTCTAAAGCTATAGTGTGCCACAAATTACTAAAGATTGACTAATAAATAACTCTAACAGAGTGAAATTTTCCACTTATAATTGTAGAGTGACATAATTTACTTCTATGGACACTGATCTACTATACTAAAAAAAAGTAGGGGAGACCGGGGCTAAGCCGACACTATTTTTTCAAAGGCAATTTTTAATATTTAATTAAAATTTTTAGGCAAATTCAATGATATATATTTAAAGAGTGTTTCTTCAGGTACAAAATTGATTCAGGAAGTTTTGCTGTACGTCGCTTTGTTTTGCCGCCAGGAAAGAAAAAGTGACGCGAAGACAAATTTTCGAATTGAAAAATGACGGGGCGAACTCGACACCCCGCCGGGGCAAACTCAACACTTTGTTTGATCGACACAATTTGATCTGGAACTTATTTTTTTATTGTTTAAAAATAAAAATACATTGTTTATCAAATGAAAAGACATTGTGTATTAGAAACAAAAAGTCGGAATAAAGTAAACAATTATTTAAAATAATGAGAAAAAAAAAGATTAAACTTTTAATTATCTTTTTCTGAACTGTCTGAAAAACAATTTATACACGTTTAAACACACAATTTAAACTCGCGATCAGATGTGCGCACACATTCGTCATGAGCCATACGGTTGCATAAGATGCATTGTTTGTTATTAGAAGCTAATGAAATGTTTTCCGAACACACGCAACAGATGTTCCTTAAATCGTCATCGGAATCGGAC
>NW_020216276.1:0-2307 GCF_003070985.1 Temnothorax curvispinosus | reverse complement strand
TGGGCAATGTGCCAACCATTGCCATATGCAGATTTTCGATGGGTCGAAGACGTCTCGAATTTCGAGTTTAGCGCGATCGCTTTGGATTCGCCCACGGGTTACATTCTCGAAGTCGATCTAGAGTATCCGCAGAATAAACACGACGCGCACGCCGACTTACCGTTCTGTCCGACGCGCGATAAACCACCCGGCAAACGGCAGGACAAACTTCTCGCCACGCTGTACGATAAGAAGCGTTATGTCATACACTACGGCAACCTACAGCAATGCACGCGCCACGGTCTTCGCATCACAAAAATTCATCGCGTATTACAATTTGCTCAATCTCCATGGCTCCGCAATTACATCGAACTTAATACAAAATTTAGAACACAGGCCAAAAACGATTTTGAGAAAAATCTGTATAAATTGAACAACGCGGTTTTCGGGAAAACGATGGAGAACGTTCGAAATCACGTTGATGTAAAATTATTATCAAAGTGGAAAGGTAGATACGGCGCGGAGGCACTGATCTCGAAACCAAATTTTCACAGCAGGAGCGTTTCTTCGGAACATTTGATAGCCGTTGAACTGCGAAAACTCGAGGTTAAATTTGACAAACCTATTTACGTCGGCATGTCCATTCTCGACATATCGAAAGTCTGTTTGTACGAATCCCATGTGCGAATTTCAAAAAGGCTCAGTGCCGGCTTGGTACTGGTGCCAGAGTTACCAGTACTGGCTGACGACTCTGGGCCAGTACAAGCTAAGATCGGGGTCATTACTGGGGCAATGTCGGAACGATAACACGGGTCCCAGTCTTGGCGCCAACTTTGGCCCGACACAGAGTACTAGTACGGGGACAACACTGATTACCAGTATTGGGCTAACTCTTGGCGCCAACTTTGGCCCGACACAGAGTACTAGTACGGGGACAACACTGATTACCATATCACTCGCGGCGTGTTATTTTCGTGCCGCGGTCGTTACCTCCGGCGCCGCTCGAGCAAAAAGCTTTCTAAATCCCCTTGCGGCGTGTTGCTTTCGCGCGGTTGTTACCTCCGGTCCCGAGCGAAAATTTTCTAAGTCGACCCAATACATCCCCAGTACTGAGCCGACTTTCGACCGTAGATCAATATCATTTCTGACCTTATGGAGGATTCACACTGCGTCCGATGTTTGACGATCCAACATCCAATAAGAAATTTTTGTCTCTAATAATAAATTCTGTTATTGGATGTCGGATCGTCGTACGTCGAACATCGGACGCAATGTGAATCCTCCATTATACACGGTCAGTACTGAGACGAGACTCGCCTCGGAACAAAATATGGTTGGGAAACGATGCTCCCCGCATCGACTTCGTTGTACGTGCCTTTTTTGTGTACGTATTCCACAAACGTTTTACATATTCGTACGGACCAAACGAAACGCGTTTGCACGTCTGTACGTATCGCTCGTGTCGCTTGGCTCGCCGAGTGCACCGAATCTCTATAGTACCCAACCGGCCGGCCGAGCGATTGGCGACGCACGGTCTTACGCACGGTCGCTTACGGGCGCCGGAGGCGAGACGCTAAGCGAGACGAATGACACCATAATTCGGGGTACTTGTAACCGAGAGGCACGAACGCGGTCGTTACCTCCGGCGTGGGTTCTAGCGAAAAGTCCCCTCGCGGCGTGTTGCTTTCGCGCGGTTGTTACCTCCGGCGCCGCTCGAGCAAAAAGCTAAGTCCCCTCGCGGCGTGTTGCTTTCGCGCGGTTGTTACCTCCGGTCCCAAGCGAAAATTTTCTAAGTCGACCCAATACATCCCCAGTACTGAGCCGACTTTCGGCCGTATATCAATATCATTTCTGGCCTTATACACGGTCAGTACTGAGACGAGACTCGCCTCGGAACAGAATATAGTTACATGGGAGTACTGGTCACCGAGACTGGCACAATACTGATCTAGCGGTTTATCCGTACTGGGGCAGTACCACCCATCATGTCTTGGCAGCCAATATTGTGCCACTTCTGGGCCATGCGGACAACTCTGGCAGAAGTCCGACATTCGCACATGGGATTTCATCACGAGTACATGTCTCCCCTGTATCGCGACAAGTGTAGAATTATGTACACCGATACGGACAGTCTGATATATCACGTAGAATGCGAGGATGTGTACATGAACATGAAACGCGATATCGCTAAATTCGACACGAGCGATTACGCGATCAACAACGCGTACGGTATCCCACTTGATGAAAGATGAAAACAACGGTGCGATTATGACCGAATTCGTCGGACTCAGGGCGAAGATGTATGCCTTGCGAGTGGACGGTAAGAAA
>NW_020216275.1:0-2455 GCF_003070985.1 Temnothorax curvispinosus | reverse complement strand
ACACACACACACACACACACACACACACACACACACACACACACACAGGGGTGTAGTCCGACCATGCAACCTCCACGCGGTACATCCTGGATAATATACTAATGCTGGCGGCACCGTAAATTCTAAAGCTCATAACTCAGGCAATTCTCAACAAAAAAGGTTTTCAAGTAGTGTTTTGGAAACGTCTTGCTGTCACCTTTAATACTGTGTCATAAAAAATGGGGTGTTCTATTTAAAAAAATTAGGTTGATCTTGACCTCGCCTTGACGCCTCCACTCAAGGTCAAACGGATATGATCATTGAATAGAACTTTTAAAACCCTACAACTTTGGTTCGAAACATTTTTCTCAGAAACGTTTTGTTTTCGAGATATTTGACCGTTTCCAGACTTTTCTCGCACCCCGTATATATTATGTATAATGCAGTTATCATAGCGTGAGAACAATGTTACTTAATAATAATATAGTTTTGTAAATATTATACGATATGTCATAAACAAAATTATTAATGTCGACAACGTAAAGCGTATGTGACCGATGTGACCTGAACGGAAAAGCAATCCTTACTGAAAAACAGTTCGGAAAGAAATGTATTAAATTAAAATCCTATTTTTACTCGTAACTTACGTTTCGTAGTTTTCAGCCTAGTCTTACGATAACGCCCAAAAATATTTGAAATTCTTTTTTTAAACAATTCAATTTTTCATTTCATCCGGCTACACTTGGCAAATAATCATCGTGACGATTCGACCATTGGTTTTGGTCCTTTAATCGTCAAGACGTTAGTAATCTTTGATACTTATATTATATATACAGTGCCTTCCGAAAGTTCGGGGCCACCTAAATAATTTGTGAACGGTTTGAAATATAGGGTTGAATAGGGATACAATGGGATCACAAAGTCTATTATTTAACCGCAAAAACACCCACCTCCACACCCCCGAGAGACGGAAGGATAGGGGAGCCAAAAAATCTTAAATGGCATGTAAGGTTGAGAAAGGCTCGTTCGAAAGGGATTTCCGAAACGAAAACAACGCGATGTCGCCGAGGTCTGTACGATTTTTTTTCGCGGAGTTATGATCATTTGAACATACACTGAGAGAAATCTAAATAGTTGTAGCAACTATTTTTTTGGCAACTCTGCAGTTTAACTACTTGTAACTAGTTTTCCAAAGTAATAGGAACTAAATAGTACTGAATACTATAAAAGTATAGTCACAGAAACAATATTTGTCAACTATTAGTTGAAAGTTAAATATCGCCTCAACTATAATTATTATAGTTATATAGACTCCATAAAACAAGATATGACAATAACATTTTTCAAGTTTAGACAACTCCTTGACTTATTGTTTAGACAAATATTTTTTTGTTGTGTAGCATACTTCCAGAAGCTGGTGCGGGCGGCAGCGCGGACTCGCGCGGCGAGAGAGTTCGGCTCGCGCCCGCTACGCGGTGCATCGCCAGTATACTTTTGCGTGTTTAAAATTCAACATCGATTCCTATAACTAGGGTCGCTCAGCAGGGTTTTTCCAGCGATCCTTCTAAGGTTCGCCAGTCAGGGTGTGTTCACCCACATATATATTAATCAATTTTGGATTATAAATAGATTGCATCGACGCCGCTAGGCGTCGCATCGTCCGTACATTCTCTCGAGTTCAAAATTCCGCACCGACCTGTATATAAGGAGACCCCCTACGGGACCAAAACAGATATTTTCAGGCGCTAGTTGCCTAGGTATATTAATTATAAATCTTTTAGTTTAACAAATAAGAAATTATTCTTTATTAGACAACTCTAAAAATTATGTTGATATCACTACAATGAATAATTATTCATGTTACTACAACATACCTTTTGCATACACAATATATTTTTCGTTAATGCCACTACTTTCTTGTAGTTTAAATAATTTATTTATTGTTGTTATTACAACTATATTATACATAGTTGAGGCGCTATTTATCCACAAATTTCTAGACGGTTTAACAAAAAAAATTCTAGTTGCTGGTACAAATTTTTTCTCTGAGTGTAGCAGTCAGCAGAGATAAAAACCCCACGGTTAAATAATAACGGTGGGTGTTTTTGTGGTTAAATAATAGACTTTGTGATCCCATTGTATCCCTATAAATTTCAATCCTATATTTCAAACCGTTCACAAATTATTTAGGTGTCCCCAAACTTTCGGAAGGCACTGTATAACCATCTCACTTTTAAAATAATTTAAATTAAATTAAATTATTAAGTTTATTGCGAGAAAAAATTACCTCAGCCCTACACGGAATGAGGGAGGTTCCAGGTTCGAACCCTGGCTAAGGTAATGTTTTTCGCAATAAATTTAATAATTTAATTTAAATATATATAATATATATTATAAGCATCTCATTTTTAAAATAATTTAAATTAAATATATATATATATATATATATAATTCGGTATAGTTAAACGGCCTGACT
>NW_020216274.1:0-12123 GCF_003070985.1 Temnothorax curvispinosus | reverse complement strand
ATATCTCCAAAATTGGCAAAGTTACTCTTTTTGTTTATTGCAAAAATTTAAAAACTTTGAACAGTGCAACTGCAAACAAAAAGAAAAGCACTACAAACAACTACAAACAATTTTGAAGAAGATGGCGCAAGCGGATTTCAATTATCTCAAAGTGGGGTGCGAGTAATTTTTT
This sequence comes from Temnothorax curvispinosus, assembly GCF_003070985.1. Classification (NCBI taxonomy): domain Eukaryota; kingdom Metazoa; phylum Arthropoda; class Insecta; order Hymenoptera; family Formicidae; genus Temnothorax; species Temnothorax curvispinosus. The sequence continues at coordinate 11,951 of NW_020216274.1, read as the reverse complement.
AAATGTTTATAATTTTTAATGTATTAAACTACAAACGAAATTTTTGTTACTACAAACAACTACAAACCAAATGCTAACGTTTTCCGCAAAAAAATTAATTTTTCGAAAGTCGGGTGCAAGGTTCACATAGGTAGGACCAATTTTTTCAAAGGTGCCGCCATAGCCTCCATGTTCTTACTGCGATGCCTCACCTCGCGAGCCGCAGTAATGAAAGTAGGGAGTGACGACAAAGGCTGCGTTCGGGGAGCGCACTATTAGCGCTATTTGCTTATTCTATCCTTGTTCTACACTTGATGAGCGATAAAGATAGAATGATGCAATAGCGCTAATAGCGCGCTCCCCGAACGCAGCCATATCTAGACGTCACATGAACACGAAAACGCTTTGACATTTGACAGCTTACTGCCGCGTATATTGGAACAGATTTACAGTGCTGCCAGTACTGCGAGTGAATAGCGAAACGCAGCCTACAACGCCAAACCGAACGACGTGCGACGTGAACGTGAGTAACTTACAGCGCGTGAGCGTCCAAACCGAACGCACCCCATATATTGCACATAACCTAGAAGTTTCTAGTGTTGGCTAGTCTTTCTCTCTCTCTCAGCAATTGCAATTTAAATCGAGAAAAATTCGGAAGGTTGCATTGATTTAGCAGCTCAGCGTAATTTATCGATAGGCGCATCGATGCCGAAATACTATTGCGACTACTGTGACACTTATTTAACACATGACTCGCCGAGCGTACGGAAGACCCATTGCCAGGGTCGTAAGCACAAGGATAATGTAAAGTATTTCTACCAGAAATGGATGGAGGAACAGGCCCAGCATTTGATCGACGCGACGACGGCCGCTTTCAAGGCCGGTAAGATTGCCTCCAACCCTTTTGCGGCCAACAAGGGCGCGGCGATACCACCGCCGCCGAACCTCGGCTCCAACCTTGGCTCAAGATCCGGAGTACCGCCACAGGGACCTCCGGGAATGATGCCACCGCCGGGTATGCATCCAGCTGGTCCGATGGGGCCAGGAGGTCCGATGATGATGGGACCGCATGGACCGATGCCACCTCCTATGATGGGTATGAGACCACCTATGATGGGACCGATGGGACCGATGGGTCCTATGATGGGCCCTATAGGTCCTATGGGACACATGAGACCACCGATGAATGGACCGCCGCCTCCAATGGTCGGCCCACCGCCAATGAAGAAATAACAATCAGACTAAGGACATTTATCTCTTGTGTGTCATGTTGGATTCGATTGAAACCAAACCGAACTTTGGTTGTGAACGTGATTACTAGAGTGATATATTACACATACACTAAATTGCATACATTATTTAAGAATTCTGTACAAACCGTAACACTAACTACAATTTGGAACTTTCTATAACATTTGTTGTTTATAACATTGATTTGTATCTAAATGATTCATGAATTTTTTTTCAAATGTAACTAACAATTTTCATATAGTATACATCTTTATATCACTCATTTAGCGCAATAAATTATAACAATAATAATTTAAAAAGTGGAAGCACCAAGTAAAATATGCAATTTGAACAGTCTGAAATTTTAAATTTTAAAATTTTATATTGCCAAGATAGCTATATAAATACAATAGTAAAATGTTTAATGATAAGCGTGTTAAAACATTAGAACATTAGAATTTTCAAAACAAGATAAAATCATTAATTAATTATTATTAATGTTAATTATATAAGATGTGACAGAAATGCTACAAAATAAATATTTTAAGGTATACTTTTCATTGTTTCATTGCTAATGAATATAATAAAGTAAGCATAAATTGGCAGAATTCTTTAATAATTTGTCCAAAAATATAGCATTACAAAAAAAATAATTGACTTATTTTATTGTAGCGTGTAACATAAAACAAATAATATTTCAAAATGTTGTTTTACAATCATCGAGAATGATTCACATAGCAAGGAGTATAATATATATGGTTAAATTTTGTGTGTACTTGTAAAATATTTTACAAGTTTTGCCATAATATATATTCTGTCCTCTATCAAATATATTATACATTTGTCAGGTTGTTTGATATCGTTCAACACAAACATTTTTCCATATGCAATTTAAATGTACAGAATGTCTTCCCAAACCATTTCGTACATTATACGGATGCATGTCAGACGGTGATATCATTGTATTACTGAACGAGCGTGTAATTAATTTTTAGAAACTACTTTTACAAATTTTTGCAATATACATTTACCTCTTTTTGATATTTCTCCTCTATCAAAACCAATTTAGACAACGTCTTGATATGCTTGGGCCTAATTGTCTGATTCCTAATCCGTCTTTGCATTTCGTCTGCTGCATTCATCATATGTGGTACTTTAAAAGCACGAGCCTTTCTTATAAGACCTACCGCTGTAGCTATACTATTCTCTATTTTGATATTTAATTTTTTTAATCTCTTTTTGTGTGTTTTCGTCAAACGTGGTATGTGTACCATGTTATTCACATTTATGTTCCGTTTATTTTCAAATAGATTAGGTTCGATGTTTACTTCGCTTGTTGATAATTGACTTTCGTTTCTTTCATAATCTTTAAGCGACACGGGCTCGATATTTAATGGCATAATAATCTTAGAATCCTGCGTAGAAGAATATATTGTTATCTCATCGCAACTGCGATCCGTTGTTTTGCTCGTCTCAAGCGCAATATTGTTCATATTTTGTCCCTCAACTAATATTTCATTATTCTGTTGATTAATTGCGGAATAATTTTCGAAGTTGATGTTCTGTGGAACGCAAGATGCCGTGGATGAAGAATATACATTGTACACAACGTTTCCTTGGTCACGTACCGTTATCTCCTGCTGCATCTGCTGTGAATTTTTCTCATCATTCTTCTTCTTTTCCTCAAACTCGATGCGACGTAACATGTTCCGTACGTTCTCCGATGTGTGAGGTACAAATAGCTGATTGTAAAGCAAAATAAGTCTGAGATAAGTGGAAGTGTCAAGTCTTTCGCCCATCAGATGTCGATCCGATTCGAATTTCCTCATAAAAAGTTGAAACATACGTACTAAACGATTTGGTTCAGATTCCGTATTGGCAATCATCAGAAGCCTGGTTTGCAATCGCCACAACTTTTTTCGCGACTGATTATATATTTTCGTATTCTTTTCGTGTTGTACTAACTTAATTTTCTCATTGTTTATACAACTATAAATCCATCGCGGATCATTCATTCCTCCTATATGTTCAGCATAACATGTGAAACGCATTTTCTCGAGTTGCGGCATTCTTGAATTCAGGAAGTTGAACATCTTTATAGGATTTATAGGTGGAGTAGTCACGTCTATCCCATAATCTTTCTCATCATCTCGGAGGTTAAGCCAATACCTCAACAAATCATACAACTCCTCTATATATTCTTTCATTCCTAGTAAGTGTAATTGTAGATTCCGACGATTGGTAAAGCCTATCTTCACTTCAAACTCTATTGGTTTCTCAAGCAATGTGTTAAGAAAAACCGGAGCAACCTTGCGGTTTATTAAACTCTTTAACATAGGTTTTCTGCTACAAAAATACATACTAAGATTTTTCAAAATCATCCGCGCGTCCTGGTGATTTTTGTTGCGAAAATGACCATAGGAATATATAATGTCAATAAATTTTACGTTATTTACTTTGGTTTGTCTGAGCTTCGTTCTTATGGGCCAAATATTAATTACTGCGGGAGAAGAATTTTCTTCCATTTGTGAAATGTCCTCAGCTTCTTTTGGTAGAATATAAAAATTAATACGTGATGATAACGTGTCTATATTGGCAGAAGGTTCCACGTCTTCGGTCCTTGCATGTTGTATATTAGTAGAATTTGGTGGAATCAATGTTTTACTTCCTGTCGCGCCAGACGGCAAGAAATCAGTTTCGGGATTAGATCCAGAGGAACTTGGCGCGCATGAGCCATATGTGGGCCCATCTGTATAATTTGTGACGACAGCTGGAGTAGGAAAGTTCTCAGACCATCGATATTCCCTGCATGTGGACGATTCATGACCGCGCTTGGCACAATTACAGCAATACAACAATCTCGATGGCTTCATCACGTTACCCAGGTCCTGCGGTGCACTATTCATGTCGATCGTCTGATGGTATCGTCGCCAAAGATCAGGACATTGCTCTTGTTCATGTCCTACCGAATTACACATAGTACAGTATAGAACGCGACAATATTCACACGTGTTACGAAATGTGTTCTGCTGCTTACCACATGTCATGCACATCTTCTGCGGGCATCGAAACTCCATGTGGCCCTTCATACCGCACATGTGGCAACACGATATTCTACGTGGTGATAAACAATCATAGCGCTGGTGGCCTTCCTGATGGCAATTAGTGCATTTGACGTTCCAAAATCTACGTCTGCTAGAGGGACACGGCATTAAGTCTTCATCGAGGATCGCCCACATTCGTGGATCTTTTGACATCCCTTGCTGTAACTTTCCAACGTCAAAATTCTCTTGGCCATGACTCGAGTTGTAGTAATGTCTCATCTCCTCCGATATTGACTCGTTACACATTGCGTTCTTTTTTTTTCCACCATTGTTATCTTGCGGCATAACGTCTTCGTTATTCTGCTGTATCGTGCACTGTCGCTTTTGTTTAGGATGGTTGTCAACCTCGTTATTGCATTGTCTCTTCCCGTCTATTGCTGGATTACATGACTCCAGTCCCGAGTCACGCAATCCATAGTTTGTATTGTCTTGATCTGTATGCCTAACATTGTATACATTACTTTTGTCAATATTTTGTTGCATCCTTATTTGTGATTTTTTTCCTGATATTACAGACATTTCTTGTTGAAGATTAGTATTATTTTCGTTATTTCTTTTCAACTTATTCTGAGGTGATTTTTTTTTGCAGTTTTGATTTTTATCCTCAATTGATTTACTTCCTTGATTTGCCACGGTACTTTTGGACAACTGCTTAATTTCACTTACACTTTTAGCGCCTCTCTGAATTGCTGTACAATTCAAAACAATATCTTCTGTAACTTCTTGCACACAAGTTGATGTTTGGATACTTTTATCGGGATTTATTGTATCGGTATTCTTACTTTTGAAAGATGTATTCTGACGACTACTTAATATTTCTATGACTTCTAATTCATGATTTGAAGTACTTCTTGAATTTGTTTTTGTTGAAGCAATGTTCTTCCATTTTTTCAAAATCAAATCTATCCCTGAACTTGTATTGGTTTCTTCATCAGAATCTTGCAAATCTATGAGCGGCGGTTCTGGTTTTGGTGGAATAGGTACTTCACATATGGATTCTTCAGAGTCGGAATTGTCTTCATCTTTATCGGTTTGTTTGGCTGAAAGCCTCTGTTTCTTCACACATTTCGAAACAACATTGTACTTTGAATATGCTGTATCATTATGGTCTTTCTCAAAGCTTTCTTGATGTTCATTTTTCATATATTTGGAAGATTTATAATTTTTAGAAGAATTTTCTTCGTTTTCCTTTCCTTGTGTAACTAGAAGATCTTCTGGACTTCCATTGTCACATCCATGTGCCGAAGGATTCATCTCTCTACCAGCCAATGTATTGATTTGAGTAAATTCTGTCCGATCTGTAGAGGGCATCGTCTGAGAATCTGCTGAATATCGTATATACATATTATTGCAAATTAATTGTTCTGCAATTCAATGGAATTCTTTTTTAAAGTATTCTAATCATAACATTCTATTAATATTTTCGACTTCTTAGTTTTACTAGCTTTACCTCCAGTGGTTTTAGATGCCAAAGGTTGCTCTTCAGATTCGTGTTGCAGCATGTCTGATTTAACATTCGTCTCAGTGGTCATGCTATCAAGTTGAATCATCCTTGGAGCATCTGTGGTTCTTGAATCACCTTTAATGTCCGAATCAGTTTGAATCGAGAAATCATAGTAGATTCCTTCATACAATCGAGCCTGCAACTCGCTATCATCAAAGTTGTCGGTTTTGTAAAAATCTATAACATACAACTGTCATAATTCATACTCACGTCGTTATCATAAAAATCATAATATATTTTTGGTAATTAAGTGAGATAATTGCTGGTTTCAAAGAATGGTAATTATGAAGAAGAGGGGTTTTCTAACCAATTTGGCTACTTTGTATTTATAGACTTTCCAATATGCCAATTTTATTTTCTGCTTTAAAAAAAGTATAATAACTCTATTTCTATTATCTTTTTTAACCATTTAATTCAATATCTTGTGGCATATTCAGTACAACAGAACTGCAACTTTCCATATTTTCCAAAGAAAGTAATAATTTATGTTTTTTGTTAAAGAAGAGAATAGTTGAAACTCTTCTAGTTTATAAATACAAAGTATAATAAATGACAGACATCTCCTAACCACGCAAGTATCAACTTTAGTACTTAATAACTTTTTTCTTAATTGAGAGCGACAATTTTAACTTATAGATTCATGTTTTACGCACCAAAATACACAAAATTGTGAAGTTTTAGCCAAATTGGTGAGGAAGCCTCTCTCCTTCATAATTAAAAAAGAATCGTTGATTATTCACCTTCGAACAAATTGTTCTTCCTCTCAGTGATGCCGTCTGACATGACTCCTGAATATTTCTTAGATAAATCGGAAGTAATTGAAAAAATTTTGATTGTAACCGACTAATACTATTGAAATATAACAATGAATTTTATGGCAAGCATAAACGGTACTCGACATTTCTGCGGGAACTACCATACACGTGCTACTAGATCCATTAAAACCCGATTTTCTTTTTTTTTCGTGATTGAGTGGCACCAAGGCGATTATTCTCCTCAAATTCGGCTGTGATTGGTCAATTTTCCACGACCCACGACCCGCATTATGATTATTCTACATAGAAGTCGTAGTCGTGAGTTGTAAGAAATTGACCAATCACAGATTGAATATTCTCCTCAACTTCGAATGTGATTGGTCAATTTCTTACAACTCACGATTACGACTTCTATGTAGAATAACCTTTAGGGCCCGACACACACAACTTTCGTAGAACGTAATGCTAGGGCTGCGTTCCTTTTGATGCTTTCAGCGCTGTAAGCATTATTCTATCTCCGTTGCACATTGAATATCAAATAGAGATGGAGCGACGCTTTCAGCGCTGAAAGCGTCAAAAGGAACGCAGCCTAAGTATTATGCTGGGTCTACAATGCGAGTCGTAAAGTCGTGAGTCGCAAGAATTGACCAATCACAGTCGATTATTCTCCTCAAATTCGACTGTGATTATGCCCGGTCTACAATGGATGTCGGAAGTCGGAGTCGTAAGAAATTGACCAATCACAGTTCATTATTCTTCGACCGCAAGGAGAATAATAGATTGTGATTGGTTAATTTCTTACGACTCCGACTTCCGACATCCATTGTAGACCGGGCCTTAGTCAATTCTTGCGACTCACGACTTTGCGACTCGCATTGTAGACCCAGCATTTAGCGTTTTCGATTTACTCGACCCGACTCGGGTCGCAACAAAATGGACGTGGAATACCTACATACATACGTATGTATTCCACGTCAATAATGCTAAAATCCTGTATACATGATGCGACCCGAGTCGGTTTGAATCGCAAATCGAAAACGCCATTAATCATAATCGTAAAGGCCATTGCACGTAACAAAGTTTTAGTCATAATCGTAAGGTTGTAAGAAAATAGACCAATCACAGTCAATTATTCTTTTCGCGCTTGAAGAATAATCAAGTGTGATTGGTCTATTTTCTTACGGCCTTACGATTAAAACTAAAACTTTGTTACGTGCAATGGCCTTAATGCCGTAAGAAAATAAACTAATCACACTCGATTATTCTACGAACTCAAGGAGAGTAAATGACTGTGATTGGTCTATTTTCTTACGGCCTTACGATTATGACTAAGGCCGGTATTCATAGTTATTTAAGACCGTCGTAAGGGGATCCTAAAGCGAAGCCTGAATTTCCTCGGTAATGTCAACATTTCTAATCCTGTTTTCTATGTCATATATCTATATCTGTCTTTGTCTAACGAGAGGCATCTGTCCTTGTTTCGATTGCTGCGCCATCTCTCGCTACACGCAATACTGCTGGTCCGGTGTCATCACGTACATTGGCCTGGTTTACACCGATCTCTTGATACGCGTATCAAATAGTATATTTAAACTGATCAGCCAATAATCAAACTAATTTACTAGTTATTTACTATTTAATACGCGTATCAAGAGATCGATGTAAACTAGGCCATTGGGTGCGTTCAGCCGATACTCCGCTAGCCTAGCAATCGTGAGCAGTCGCTCGTTTTCGCTCGTTTCCTCTCTTTTGACCCAATGGATTAAAAGGAGAGAAAACGAGCGAAAACGAGCGACTGCTCACGATTGCTAGGCTAGCGGAGTATTGGCTGAACGCACCCATTACGTTCACGTAATCGTACTTTTCGCTTAACTTTTTTGTTTGGAGTCTCAGCCTAATTCTACAAACGGCATGATATTCCTTGATGTCTACTGAATGGACCTGCACCCTCATTTTGTAACATCAAGTTGTAGAATTTTTATACGAAGCAAATATTGTTAAAGTGGATTTTTGTTTATTATCTTATTTACTTATTTTGTTACAAAATTGGTGGTCGTCCACAGAGTAGAGCACATACTTTAATTCTGTGCAAGATTTTTTCAAATCCATAAAGCCAATAAAAAATAAAGCGAAAAGTACGATTGTCGGTATTACAGACGGCTTTAGGAGATCCCCTTAAGTTCAATCTTGATGTCATGAACCAATCACTAAGAGCCGTATTAGCGTCTTAATAACTTAATGCTTTAAGTTTTTCTATGTGCCCGGGCCTTAATGCTAGGTCTACAATGCGAGTCGTAAAGTCGTGAGTCGTAAGAATTGACCAATTACAATCGAATTTGAGAAGAATAATTGACTGCGATTGGTCAATTTTTACGACTCTCATTGTAGACCTAGCACCCTAGCAGAGCCGATACACATTTTTCTTCGCACGTCGAGAAAGCTGACAGGTTAGGTTATGTTGTAACGCCAGACAAGCGTCGTAATTGTAAAGAGTTCAAGCTGAATCAACTCATACGATGAGCTTACGATAGCGATTACGACGAGCGTTACGACCGCTTACGATGAACATTACGATAGATGTAGCCTTAGCTTAAAACTTTGTTATGTGCAATGGCCTTAATTTTCACGTTTCCGCTCTAGGGGAAAAGTTACGCGTTCGCTGCCCAGATAATATTCCCTATCGACGTGCGCTTGTGGCAATTGCGTGTCCTGCGCTCTCGGTGCGACGTCGCGTCGGCTGCTTCGGGAAGTTTCGGCCAATCAGGAAGCTCCGTTTGGCGCACGATCGGTGCAGTTGATAAATGGAGGATTCGTGTTTGTCAAGGTAGTTTTGTTTACGCGAAAATTTTCACTCGGTAACAACTTTCCGCGCGTCTCGTTTGTGCTGAAGGGGTAGATGAAGGTACGTAACGATCGTCGCGCACGCGGGACGCCGTTCTCGGTGGTCGGCGCTGCGTCCCGTACGTGGAAATCAGACGAACGCGTCAGCCCGTCTCCGCGAGCGTATGGGCCTTCTCGGGCAGGACCAGTGGTTGACGCTGAAAAAACTCGCCACCACCTGGTGAAATTCATGTTCACGCGCGGCCCGACCACTTTTGAGCGATCCGGCGTTGTGTTTCGCGTCGAGATTGGCGAGTTTCTCTCGTATTCCGCCCGCATAGCCTGCAAAAACCTCATTTCGCTGTCATAGGTTATGGACTTTTACCTGGTGTGTCTCTAGTATGAAATCAGATGAAATCCGTCGTCTCGCGATTAACATTGTTCGTCTGCGTTAACTTTGCAAGTTTAAGAGACTTCTTCGTGCTCAACACCTGGTAGAGTCACAAGCATCTGCATTTTCTGTTTTCTTTCCTGTAGACTGGGATGTAAAATTGTTCTACCTACTTGACTGACTGACTTATCACCAGTATTAATCATGTCAATTCTGTTATGTGTGTCTCTCAAATACATCTTTTCCTTTCCAATTTCTCAAAAGCAATATAGTCTACATGTACCTGATAAATAGTATCAAGTAATATAAGAATCATTGTCTGTGTTAACTATTCAAATTTTAATAGTTAATAAGCTGATTCTTATAACTATATAAAATGATTTCCTTTACCTTTTTACTATGTAAGGAATTGTATCTGAGAGATATATGCTATAATGTTATTTAAACTACAAAAGATCACAAATACATGATGTTCTTATTTAAAAAAAAATCTTTTATTTTCTTTTGTAGAATATTATAACATGTCCCGCAATCACAAGGACAAATATGAGAACTCCAACCCGCGTCGTATGTATACACTCATGTGTCCTGAGGACTATCAATCGGGGAAGAAATCTCATTGGTCGGAGTTGGAGATAACAGGCAGTATAAGGAACTTGAGCCCCAACTTGTGGCAGATGACTCATCTAACAGCTTTGTATCTGAACGATAATAGCCTGCAGAGAGTGCCGTCTGAGATTGGCCGTCTTGTCAACCTGCGTATTCTGGATCTCAGTAGCAACAAGCTGCGCAGTCTGCCTGCTGAACTGGGGGAGCTCATCTACCTCAGGTATGCCAGAACAGACACAAGGAAACAAAGAAACGTTCACTTTTATAACAAACTCGGTAGTTCTTTTTTTTTAATGTGAAATCTGTTATCGTATTGTTCCAGGGAGTTGTTATTGAACCAAAACTATCTTCGCGTGTTACCGTACGAACTAGGAAAGTTGTTCCAGTTACAAGTGCTCGGACTTCAAGGAAATCCGCTCAGCAAGGATGTGATGACGTTGTACGGGAATGGAGAGCCTGCGGGGACAAACAAGCTGCTGACGTATATGTTGGACAACTTACAAGGTAAGTGGAGATATTTTATTTGTTGAGCGAGTTATCGAAAACATTAAGGTTTCTTTTCTCAAAATTTATTTGCATATTTTCTGTCATTTTGTTAAAGGGTACGCGATATGCATCTGCTTGGCAATAATGATTATAAATATTAATATTAAATATTAACTGAGAAAGCAAAGTGTCCAAATAATTAGAGATTGAGAATTTCGAAGAAAAATTTCTTTATGAACAGAATTGAACCTATTTTGTTTATCGTTCATAAGTTCGGATAAGACGACTAAATAATTTTTTAGACCAGCGTAAGTTGGTGCATGTATAATGACATAGTGTTCCAAGAAATCAATATCGAATGGTCTTTTCTATTTATATTTGCAATGTTTTTTTTCTATTTGCGCTGAAATCGCGTATAGTCGTCGGTATAAAGAGCGACTGTTTTATCTACGTGACATTCGTTATATTCTGTCACAGTTTGACGTCGTTTGTGATAGATGACGCCACCCATCTCGTTTAGATGCTCAAGAGAAACTAAAGGCCGTTGCACACAAAAAATCTTAAGCAATAAGTCTTGGGCCCAGTTTCACAAGTGTTGGTTAACTTTTAACCTTAGATTAACTCACTCTTCGTCTCCTTTTAACGTCTCCCTTAGTTAATTTAAGGTTAAAAGTTAACCGACACTTGTGAAACTGGGGCATAAGCAGTAAGCAAATCAGCCAATCACAATCAAGAACTTAAGACATAACGTAGGCGGTAGCGAATCCAAACTGTTGATTTCCTTACTGCTTATGTCTTACTGTTTAAGTTTTTTGTGTGCCATGGCCTTAACAGCGTTTTCTACTGGGAAAACTAGTGCAACACTGGTGTACATTGAGTACAATTTTATTGTTCTAATGTGAAAATCAGTTCACTTATTTTCAGTGTTTAATGTTCTACTGACAACAATTTGTCAAATTATACTCACAATCAGTAGAACAACACTGAAAATATGTAAACTGATTTTCACATATGAATAATAAAATTACACTCAGTGTGCACCAATATTGCACTAGTTTTCCCAGTAGAAAACG
>NW_020216273.1:0-1777 GCF_003070985.1 Temnothorax curvispinosus | reverse complement strand
CCCACGTATGACGCCACCAGTAACGCATTCTATCCAGTTGAAACGATCGTCTTTCGTTAAACCAAGCTTTCCAACAATAACGACAATCTTCTTGAAGAGTTTTAGGTAAATCTTTTATTATTTTTTCCAAATCTTTTTCGGCTCACGCTGTTTCCACTAATACTTTCATCGCTGCCTGTACCAACGTATCTATTGGTTTGCGATGTGCGTTGGTTGCCATCTCGCTGGATTCTGTACTCTCCAGTTCCAGTAACCATGGTTTTATCTATCTATATTCCGAATTCCCCCTCTAGGTCAATCGCGGTTATCTCTCAAAGCTATTTCCAGAGTTATATGCTGCCCTATTGACGTGCGAGGCAACGCAAATTTTCTCGCGCAATTGTATCGTCAGTTTGCAAAGGTTATATTTTAATAATAACTACTGAAATCTACATTGCAATAATCGTACGGACAGAAACAATTTCAACAACGTACGCGACATTTCGCCGTCGTCGTCGTCGTCGGAGATCGTTTCCGTTTGCGTGATCGCGGTTATCTCTCAAAGCTATTTCCAGAGTTATCTGCTGCCCTATTGACCCCGTACATCCGCCATCGAATTGTTATCGGGCGCTATATAAGCGCGGGAAGAACGCGAATTCTGACCTATTGACAAACGTCGAGCGATAAGGGCGAGACAACGCAAATCCTCGCGTAATTGTCAGTTTGAAGTTTGTGAAGCTGCGAGAACGTTGACGCTCGTTGTTCGCGCGGTACATCTGTATGGAGAGAAATAGTGCCATGGAGAGTCAAATGAAAGATAAGGCTCTAATGTCGTTGTTGGACGAACCGTTGGAGGATCAGGTCGTAGAAGTCGAATGCGTAGACTCGACGGATATCGAGTCGGTCAGTTTCGCTTTGCTCGATCTGTTGCGCGAAATTTGGAATCCTGAATGTTTGGCGTCGCAGAATTTGAGACTGTTGCTCGCAAGCGTCTCGAAGTACCTGACGACTATGAATCAGAAGCGAACCGATTGCGACGTACGTCGTATGCGCGAAGGCGGCAACATAAAGAGCGTGCTGACAGAGCTCCATAAATTGTGGCTGAAGGAAGGTCCTAAGAGTCTTACCTGTTCCGTGAATGAAATGTATAATTTCATTCGTGATCGACTTCCGTCGAAGATGTATTCATCATTAGTGAGTGATCTAATGACACAAGATACCTTTTACGAATGGATTAATTATCACGACAAATACGTCAAAAGTTTACCCGTTGGTGCGGGAGGGGATATCCCCGCCGCGGTTTCGTTGGATCATTCGTACAGCCCGGAGAAGCGAGACGAGGAGGCAGGATGCAGCGGCGGCGGGCTCGACGCGTTGTTCGACTTGACGGAGTCTGGTCGCGATCTCGATCGTATTCCGCAGCATATATCGAAGATGAAAGATCGACGGATGCTTACCGTGAGGTCCCCCGGGGAGATCGGATCACAGTTGATCCGTCTGGACGTCTACGACATCAAGGATATCGCGAACAAGGAGAGACGTGATTGGTGGAAATACGCGAAATTACGATCTCAGATCCTGACCACTTTGTCGCGTACGGATCGCAAGCGACTATTAGTGCGTCAGTTATTGGATCAAGCGGCGGACAATTTGAGGAAGATTCCCGGGCTTACGAAGGAGACAAAGAACGTCATACATGAAAGCGGCATTTAAATATATCGCGAATATGTACGTCTTAATAATGTTTTTTGAAAAAAAGACTTATTATTATTCTTTTATCAAGATACACGTTTATTCA
>NW_020216272.1:0-1286 GCF_003070985.1 Temnothorax curvispinosus | reverse complement strand
TTGTGAAATGATTAATTTGTTATTTTTTCAATAAAAATGCAATAAATCATTAAAATTATGATAGAGCAATAAGGAGCAATGAAGGAGCAATCGTTCTATGCCGTATAAAGTTGCATAGAGTTATTATAAATATGTTTTTCAATAAAAATTAGAAATTTTTCGTTTTTATTAAATATCTCAAAAAGTAATAATCTTAAAAGGGGAGCAATTGTCGATTCTGAGGGAGCAATTAGGGAGCAATCGTTTGAGCTATAGTTATTAAAAAATATGAACTTGCAGCGCCAACTTATTTCCGGTAAAGTATAAGGTACATGAAATATTTATAGCTAAAGAGGTTCCATTAGCACTCCCAAACACTGAGTGACCAGTCTGCCTGCGTGCTTAGGAAGATTAAGGCGGGGGTAAACGGTCAAAAATGACAAATTTTACAAGGAAAAAAATGATAAAGTTCAGGGATAAAAATTATAGGAATGTTAAGTATTTGTTACTACGAAACGCGGAAAATTATTGGCAGACAATTTCGTGGAAGAGAAAGAACCGGCAGACTGCAACAAAGCGGCGTTAACTTTTATGAAAAAAAAAAGAGATAAGCTTTATGATTAAAAATTATTGATAATAATTACTAAACTGTTAACGAAGCTATGTGCTAAATGGCATACAAAAAAACTGAAGACAACATCCGGGCAGATTGTGATGAAGAGCGCGGTCTCGATCGCGCTTAAGTTGATGCTGGAGCCGTCTGTATAACCGACAAAATTACCATTTTCTATGTTATCGACCTATATCTCTGTCCTTGTGTAGATTCAATATAATAACAAATAACTAAATTAGTCATTTTATTTTTAACAATAAAAAGAATGAATACAAACTGAATCCATTAATGAAAAAAAAAATACGTAATATATTCATATAAATAACAAAATAACATATCATAGTAGCGCATCGTACGAAACTACCTCATTAAGCACGATCGAGACCGCGCTCTTTATCACAGTCTGCCCGGATGTTGTCTTCAGTTTTTTTTTATGCTATTTAGCACATAGCTTCGTTAACAGTTTAGTAATTATTATCAATAATTTTTAATCATAAAGCTTATCTTTTTTTTTTTACAAAAGTTAACGCCGCTTTGTTGCAGTCTGCCGGCCCTTTCTCTTCCACGAAATCGTCTGCCAATAATTTTCCGCGTTTCGTAGCAACAAATACTTAACATTCCTATAATTTTTATCCCTAAACTTTATAATTTTTTTCCTTGTAAAATTTGTCATTTTTGACCGTCCACCCCCGCC
>NW_020216271.1:0-1837 GCF_003070985.1 Temnothorax curvispinosus | reverse complement strand
CATTTCTGAACGAAAATTTTGACACTTAATTATTATGATAAAAATGGAATCTCTCATACTCCTAAACACCAGTAACGTTAACGCCGATTTTCTATTTAAATTAATTAAACTAATAAACGGGATTGAAATTACACATTCGCTCCATGAAAGACGAGGATAGTTTAATACCAGTTCACAAAGTGTAAGACAAGGATAGCCATAATAAATTCTTAATAAATTAAAATAAAATAGAAAACGAATAGTTTGAGATAAAAACAATATAAACGTGTATAAGGAATAATCACTAGAACCAATCAATAGAAAAACATTTACTATATAATCGTTTATTTTTGCAACTTACTTTTATAAACAATTATAAACAAATTATTGACCATGTCAAGAAATATTTTTAACTTATACTTTGGATCAAGTATAACAACCTTTATATAAGTCTAAACTATGTCACTTTTCTAATAAAAGCGCTATAAAATTCCAAGTGAAAAGACACCCGTTATAAGGGAGATGTCCCTAAATAATGCGATTGACATATATATACATCTATGCAAAACGCATAGTTCGGGACAGAACGACTAAACTTTAATATATTCCATAATAATAATAACTAAAAAATACCTTTCTCATACACCTGATTAGCCTAAAACTTCCTCTTCAAGATAGTATATAAAACATGATTGTTAACGATCCGCTACACCTAATTAATTAACAAAATATATACCTCCGTTTGCATTACAACCCATAATTGCCAATTATATATTATGAACATAAAAACTCGTTCGGGTAAACATGAATTCTGACCGCGCACATAAACTCTGCATTAGTACACCTACAAAAAATGATAATAACTTTTATTTCTGCAATTGTTTATTTACGAAATATTTATAATAATAAAATAAAATGGCTCATAAAAAATTATTTCATTGTAAAATTAAATTCGTACGACTAAGGAGAGCTTAACAATATCAATATGTAAATTAAAAAGTACCAATTTATTTAATTAATAATTAGTTATTAACAAATACACATATTAACAATAAAATTTTCCAATGCTATATTATACTTTAGTGAAAGTTCCGCAATATGTTTCCTATACACTCCCATCAAATTCCCAACCATTTGCGAGATATAAAAATAATAAAATCTTATTATATATATATATAAACAATTTAATTTCATTAATTTCCTGTACAAATGGGAATGCTGACCATTTCTATCTGCACGATATATTATTAACCTGATATTAGAATCATTATTAACACCGCTAACATCACTTTTATTAATATTACTATTAACAAATATAGATACTTACCAAAATTAATATAAATATCGAATGTCAAGCGCCGAAGCATTACTCACGAATTCGAGAAAGATAAAATTGTATTATGCGCAACATAAGGAACACGAATCCGAGCGAGATGCGAGTATTGTATGATCTGAAAAAAAGAAAGAGAGAATCAGATATACCATATTAACTATTAGACAAAGAGAGCAATATTTCTTATACTTTAGACATGCTAATAATGACTTTAATTGTACTATTCAATTATTCTACTGTATGTAAAGTATGTCTAAAGAAATCTAAATAATATTCAACATATATTTGCACCTTTTACGATTGAAATATTAAATATTCTCTTCATGATAAAAGTCATATTAAAATTTAATAATAAAATTTAATAATGAAAGGAAGTATCGCTCTCAATACAAATCGCCGTTAGACTAGAGAATAAAAATAGAATTCAGACGAGTCACCTGTATGACTCATTCGAGTGAATCTAGTCTTCGCAAGACCATATATGGACATGTCGAAGCAGAACGCCACGCATGACCATATAAGGTA
>NW_020216270.1:0-5188 GCF_003070985.1 Temnothorax curvispinosus | reverse complement strand
TTGTATGGCTTATGATCTTAACAAGTGTTCAAGTATCTGCCCATTATTATCTATGCATAATTGAACTCGACGTTCAAAACTGTCAACTGCTGATAAAAGTACATTTCTCGGAATGTTTCGGCAGGCAATAGTTATGCGCTCCATCATATTTTCTCTTGTTGTGGGTACTGTTGAGTATACAATGTTCTTCAAGTATCTTCATAAAAAGAAACCTAAACTTGACAAGTCTGGAGACCTAGGACACCATGACACTGGTCCACCGCGTCCTATCCATTTCCTGGAAATGTGAGATCCAAATGATGTCTAACTCTCCTACTCCAGTGTGCTGGAGCACCATTCTGTTGAAAGAACATACGTTGCCTTGTTTTTAGATCGATATCTTCAAGCAATTCCGGCAATTGTTGTTGTAGAAAGTGTAAATAATTATTACCACTAACATTTTTGTTAAAGAAATAAGGGCCAATAAGGTTTCCTTTTAGTATGCCACACCATACAATGAGGCTCCAGCGATGTTGGTGATTAACTTCTCGATACCAATGTGGATTTTCAACAGACCAATAGTGAGAATTGTGCCGATTTAATTGTCCAGTGTTATGAAAAGTTGCTTTGTCATTAAATAAAACAAATCTGAAAAATGTTCAATCACGATTCAACATCAGACATCATAACTGTTACAAGACAAATGTTAAAAGTTATCGTATAAGAGTTAATATCTTCAATTAAAAAATTTTGATTACAAATAACTATAATATTATAAATGATTAAAATTGTATTTTGGTTACAAATAACAATTATCAATGACGGCAATTAAATTTTGGTTATCAGTAACCAATATAAATGACCGAAATTTAATTTTAGTTATCAGTAACCATTATTAATGACCTGAATTTCATTTTGGTTACCAATAACCATAATCGACAGCGAAAAAATTTTTTTGTTACCGATAACCAATATCGACGGCAAAAATTTTTTCTGGTTACATTTAAATTTTCAATTGTTATTAACCCTTATTTGCCACACTGGGATCAAATCAACCCCACGACCATATTCCCTTAATTTTAAATACCGAAACCTATGAGGAGCGGGTCTATAGCGACATCTGTCAATAGTTCAAGCAATGAATTTTTTTGTAAAAACAGCCATTTTTTCATTTTTCTTTTACTATTTAATTTTTTGTATCATACATAATTTTAATTTTTGGCTATATAACCTACATAACTTTTAAAAGTAAGCTTTCAAGAAGTTCTAAAAAAATTAGCAAGTTAAAATATTGTATAGCTTATTTGTTATAACAATTTTGGTCGCTGGGGTAGATTCCACCCTAATGTGGCAAGTACGTGACGTCTACATAAGTGTGGCAAGTAAGGGTTAACATTAATAATAATTAGTATTCATTGACAACATAAAGAAAATTAATTATGAAATTTATACATTTTATTTTAAGCAAACAAACGGGATGAAAATATATGAAACAAAGAATAGAAAAGAAATATTAGTACAATATTTCTATTAACACTTGTATATATTATACATATATTAATATTTAATATTGAAATTCTGCATTTAATTTTACAAACATAAGTTTTTGCAAATTTTGTGCAGATAATTTGCATCGTCCGTCGTCTAGCATCACTTTAAGAGCTGAAAATGCTCTTTCTACGCTAACTTGCGTGGCAGGTACCGCATGAACAATTGTAGCTAATTTTGCTACATGTGGTATTGCATACTTTTTCTCCTTTCAGTAGATCATTAATTCAGTGTCGATGCCGATACGCTTTTCCTTGTAATTTTCGATTTCATTGTACACCGATTGGAGTTCACGAGAATTATCTTCTGATTCATCATTGGAAGAAGAGTCTTCTTCCATTTCTCTTATTGATTCTTTTAAGAGAAATAAAGAAGTACTACTTGTGCTTGAAATTGCTATATTATCAGTACAAGTAGCATCCACCTTTATTTCGTTAAGTGCCCTATCACCCTAAAAATTGAATGTTATTAATGAGAAAATTACATTATTTAACAGAATTAAATAACAACGATGTATGTACATATCTGTTTTAACGAAATTATTTGGTCAGCGATTTTTTTCAAATATCTCTGTTTTTGTTTTTTGTTTTGACGATAACAAACGTTTAACCCTAGAACGCATGTATCATTTTTTTGACCTTCTAACGCATGACTGGGGGCAATATCGACCCCACGCTTTATTTGATCGTAAAACCGGTCCTACAGAAATAAAGGGCCTTTAAACCTACATGAATTTCTTCGTTTTTTAATAACGAAGAGAATGGTATGCGGTAAATTTAATTTTACTCAAGTTTAGTTAGTGAAAAATCCATTTAAAGACTCGACAATAATGTCACTCGCTAGCTCAGGAGCGTAGTTCAAAGTTTGCCTGGGGTCGAAATCGACCCCTCTCATACGTTCTAGGGTTAAGTCTGGGATCTAAAAAAAGTGCAGCATTAACTGCCTCATTATTTAAAAGCTGTATTTCTTGTTTTTCTAAGCAATAGAGAACTACTCCAGTTGTATTTGTATTCTTTATTTTCAATTGCAATTTGAGATTTAACCACAATTTATAAAAATCTCCGAAAAACAATTGAGTTGTTTGTAGCTGTAATGTGGCTTCATTCAGCGGTAGTAATGTTTTTACTATATCTTTGATCAATATCCACTTTTCTTCTAGTAATGCCAGCGGTTTCTTCAAATTTTCATTACAAAAGTCTTTATATTTCAGAAGCCGCTGCAACATATCAAATGTTGAGTTCCACCGAGTGGGAACATCAATCCGTGGTTTTTTTTAAATTAAGATGTTGCAGAGTGTTAAGTGGACCGCTCCGGGTTTTCACGCGGCGAGCCGAGGACAGTTCAAAATAATTAGGTTCTCGTTTTGGAAAATGTAACAGTCAATTTATTAAAGTTTGTTACACAGCACTCGCTTTTACACTCGCTCCGATTCGTGGTCCGTTTTCGATGTCGACAATCGGTGTCGCGTACGAATGGCTAGGGCGCACTTGGCTCACTGGGCTCCCGGCCGGAGCAAGCGAAGCGATCGCGGCCGGAGCTCCGAACTTTTCCGCAAGGAAACTTAGATACGTGAGAAACGCTGATTGGCTCCAAATCGTCGAGCGACCAGACTATTGGTCGCTGTACGAGCGATCACGCGATGTGCACCTGTGTTCCGGGCGCGAGCAAAAACACTAAAAAAACCGGGAGGAAGGCAAATAAACGTTTTGGAGCAAATCGAGCGTTCTCGAATATTCCCAACGCTTGCTTTCACTTTGCGAGCGTTAGATTTTCAACACAGAGAGTATCTGAAAAAACAATATTATCAATAAAGAAAAATGTCGAATGTAATAAGATGAGATAAATTATAATTTACCTAAAAGTCGGAGTTCTTAATGTCTTTACGATTTTTCGTGCACAGACTATAATTTCTATTTTATTATCCGAAAAAAAATCTTTCACTGCGAGTTGCAGCGTATGTGCCGCACATTTAACTGACAAAACATTCGGTTGCTCACAACATATATTTTCTGTTAGAGTTTTGACACATTGTTCGTGTTTGTCCGTTTCAATAGTGAGAAACTCTTCATTTTCTTCTACTTCATTAATGTCACTCGAAAATAATTCTATAGCTTTTATCATGTTCCTTCCATTATCTGTAGTAATCGTATAGATTTGTTTTTTTTTTTTTTTCAAATTCTTCTAAAACCTTTTCCAGCTCTTCTTTTAAATAAGCGGCTGTCTGTCTTTCAGTCAGTTCTTTCATAGCCAATGTATATATATGAATTTTATGATCCTTTATTATTTGAATATTGATTCCTAATACCGCTCTGTCGTGTCTTGTAGCAGTATCCATTTTAAGCGAAATCATTCGCCCTTTGCATACTTTTTTAATTGTACTTTTCAGGGTGTTATATTTATCAAACACATAATTCATTATATTTGACGAGTTTATTGCGGGTATATTCAACTCTTTGAATATTTGATCCGTAAATATTTTAAAAGCATTGCAATCAAAGAGTTTAAAACATTGCGATTCTTTGGTAACCAGTTCTACGCACGCATTTATTACTTTTGCTGCAGATAATTTTACAGATAATGTGTTTTTCTTGTCGCAAATATTTTCATCTCGTTCATCTTCAAATTTCTCGCATTCTTCTCTGTACATTTCGAAATGTTTCGCAACCATGTGCCTTTTTAGATTCGTAACGTGTGATCCTTGATACTGCAATTCACACGTTTTGCACGTGCACTCATTTTTTTCCACGTCAAAGTGAAAAAATTCGCGTATAAATATATTCCTTTTTCGACCCATGGTGATCACTAATAATTTTATAATCTACACTGGCATCGAATATACCAATAATATTTTAATAATAATTTATAATTGCTTCAAAGCAACAATTTATCGTGAACGAAGTCAACTTACTTTACCGTAAATACCGAAGTATACAAAAAAGTGATGCAAGATTGAGGTTAACAGCGTCGAGGCTAGCAGCGTCGAGGCTAGCAGCGTCGCGACGCTGACCAAATGATTTCGTTAAAACAGGTATGTACATACATCGTTGTTATTTAATTCTGTTAAATAATGTAATTTTCTCATTAATAACATTCAATTTTTAGGGTGATAGGGCACTTAACGAAATAAAGGTGGATGCTACTTGTACTGATAATATAGCAATTCCAAGCACAAGTAGTACTTCTTTATCTCTCTTAGAAGAATTAATAAGAGAAATGGAAGAAGACTCTTCTTCCAATGATGAATCAGAAGATAATTCTCGTGAACTCCAATCGGTGTACAATGAAATCGAAAATTACAAGGAAAAGCGTATCGGCATCGACACTGAATTAATGATCTACTGAAAGGAGAAAAAGTATGCGATACCACATGTAGCAAAATTAGCTACAATTGTTCATGCGGTACATGCCACGCAAGTTAGCGTAGAAAGAGCATTTTCAGCTCTTAAAGTGATGTTAGACGACAGACGATGCAAATTATCTGCACAAAATTTGCAAAAACTTCTCCTCCTTGCGTCGTTTTCCTCAGTGCTGAGGGTCGTGACCCCTTCCTGGAATAATCTTCCGCCTCACGATACTCCGCCAGCTGATTCGGTCCTGGGCGGTGTGGAGGGCCTCATGCATGGTGGTGTCGAGTGTAGTGCGTATCTGATCGGCCCAGCGT
>NW_020216269.1:642-1274 GCF_003070985.1 Temnothorax curvispinosus | reverse complement strand
ATTTTCTTATCAATGTAGTTGTACATATCTCCCTCCATCTCTCTCTCACACACAAAGATATTACTATAAATACTATATGCATATACGCGAGACGCTACCGTAGTTCCTCGGTGTTTCTATGTGTTACATGTGCGTTCAGTTGCTATTTATTCGACGACCCTACTACTGGTGACGATCGCGTTCCGAGATAGAAAAGAATCAGTTTAATTACTGTGTGCTTTTACTTTCAGCGGGGAACACATACTTTTGCATAACGCATAATACGTAAGCATAAGAAAACTGATTGGTCTATTTCCTTATGCACATGTGTATGGACCAATCAATTTTCTTAATATGCTTACGCAACACATTATGCGTTGCGTGCTCCCCGCTTTAAGTCTCGTAACACACACAGATCGTACACGTATTGCGTCATTGCGTGTTTATCGATACCGTCGTGACGACGTTACCCGGATTCTGTGATAATCAAGGACTCTGTTGCAGAGAGCTGGTCGCTTCCTCTGACGGCCTTGCTATATACTCTTCCTGTTGTTTGCACCTATCTATCTGCGATATATAACAATGGCTAGTATCCCGACAATTACATTCTCGAATGGACACAAAATGCCGATGTTGGGCCTCGGAACTTACAA
>NW_020216269.1:0-632 GCF_003070985.1 Temnothorax curvispinosus | reverse complement strand
ATTTTCTTATCAATGTAGTTGTACATATCTCCCTCCATCTCTCTCTCACACACAAAGATATTACTATAAATACTATATGCATATACGCGAGACGCTACCGTAGTTCCTCGGTGTTTCTATGTGTTACATGTGCGTTCAGTTGCTATTTATTCGACGACCCTACTACTGGTGACGATCGCGTTCCGAGATAGAAAAGAATCAGTTTAATTACTGTGTGCTTTTACTTTCAGCGGGGAACACATACTTTTGCATAACGCATAATACGTAAGCATAAGAAAACTGATTGGTCTATTTCCTTATGCACATGTGTATGGACCAATCAATTTTCTTAATATGCTTACGCAACACATTATGCGTTGCGTGCTCCCCGCTTTAAGTCTCGTAACACACACAGATCGTACACGTATTGCGTCATTGCGTGTTTATCGATACCGTCGTGACGACGTTACCCGGATTCTGTGATAATCAAGGACTCTGTTGCAGAGAGCTGGTCGCTTCCTCTGACGGCCTTGCTATATACTCTTCCTGTTGTTTGCACCTATCTATCTGCGATATATAACAATGGCTAGTATCCCGACAATTACATTCTCGAATGGACACAAAATGCCGATGTTGGGCCTCGGAACTTACAA
>NW_020216268.1:0-8248 GCF_003070985.1 Temnothorax curvispinosus | reverse complement strand
TCATGGATCCGGTTCAACGGAATCTTTGAAAGGGCTCTATCGGAAAGATTCTGTGATTGGCGATCCGCTGGTCCGCTTACGCTTAATCCGCTCCATGGGACATTAGGAGCAAAATGTCGGCGTACCAAAACCGGCGGATCGTCTGTGATTGGTCGCAGAATTTGATACGCCCGGTACGCGCGTACCGCGATACGCGCCATGGGACGGCACCCTCAGATGACAACGGATGACTGATTGTGAGTGAAAAACAAAGGCATGGCAGAGGTAACCGAAAGCGCTTACATTAAATTTATTATTTTGTCATATATCACCGGAAGGCTGTTGGTGTCCTTCTGTAAGTTAATAGTGTTGTTATCTTTTTTTATAAACATTATTTCGGCTATCTCTCTCCTTTTAAAATAGGGGTATTCAAATAAGTTAAAGTTTAACGGTTTGACAGATTATGTCGGGTTAAAGTCGAGTAAAAAGTTAACTAACTAATTTGGGCGCGCTACTCTTTAAGGTTATGCAAAATACATAAGTGACACATTAACCTATCACATTAATCTTTGGGTTAAAAGTGTAAAAATTAACTTTTTACCCGACTTTAACCCGACATAACTTGTCAAACCGTTAAACTCTAACTTATTTGAATACCCCTAATGTTTTTCACTGTGTAGAACTTTGGGACTAGACCAATTAAAATCATAATTGGTAGGTTAGTGACGCGTTTTAAACAGTTAAATACTTTTAAAGCGCGTCACTAATCTATACGCCGAAAAAATATCATTTTGAATTATGTTACACTTCTGACTTACCAACCAAACAAAATAAGTTAGGCGATCATTTGTGTGAATATTTGTGGCGATATACAATAAACGAACTCGTAAAGCACGCTACAAACCCGTGACAACTTGTCTCGCGTGGAAAGTATTATATGCGTGAACTATTTTGACATATATATTAGTCATTTATGCCTTCCAATGCTTAAAATAGCTGCTATATTTTCCAAACTTTTTTTGTTAATAACTTTTTAACGAATAACGACCGCCGGCTAAAAACTTCTGAAGGTCACTCAGGAGGGTGACCTTGACAACATATGTCAACGTCAAAGTAAGCCGAGCTGTGTTAGTTTGTATGTATAAAAAGGATGTTACCTCCTTATTGTTAGGAAATTTTTGATACAAGTAATTTAACCAATCTGCAGTATTAGCTTCTAAATCCAAAATTATTAAAATAAGATTTAAGAAATGGTTCGACTAATATGGGCATCCTCCTAACATATTCTCTAGATGACATTAGAGAAAATATCCCCTTTCGTATGGCACATATTTAGTGACTATGTCAGGTGACGAATCTTCGAAATTAGGTAATAAACATTTTAGCAAAACAACATTTGCGGGTTCTTGGACCTACAATACAATTTACACAATACGATTTCAGAAAATAGTCCGGAAAGAATTCAGGAACTGGATGTGTGTTTATAATTCATACAATGTAAAATCTTGTCAACTGATAACATCGGATAACATTATATATTACTTTATATCTTTATT
The DNA here is from genome assembly GCF_003070985.1 of Temnothorax curvispinosus. NCBI lineage: Eukaryota > Metazoa > Arthropoda > Insecta > Hymenoptera > Formicidae > Temnothorax > Temnothorax curvispinosus. Next base: position 6,713 of record NW_020216268.1, on the reverse strand, counting down.
TAATTAAAGTAAATATCTCACCAAACTATTCAGATTCTTTAATCCCTCCCTTTGAAGAAAGATATCTATACCTTCATGATATAAAATTGTGCGCATGATTTTTCTCGAAATAAAAATGGTGAAACACTTATTTAACCACAAATGTTCATAATTGCAACATGTAACTAAATTTCCTGCCCAGATCTGTGAGATGTAGTAAATAACCGACATAAGAACGATCTCCGTAAATTAGAAACGGTGAATTATTATTATTATTAATGATGTTTATTGTGCCAAAATTACATAACGGGGTTCTTAAACCAATAAACGAGTTTACATTTTTTTCTCTATATTATCTCGCTGTGGGCTCATTTGAGCTTCTCTCAGGAATTGCACTTTCAGGTAAGTAGTGTTTATCCTTATTCTCTTGTATTACATATATAGATGATCCGCGGACGAATCTGTTACTTGTTACAATATTAATTGTTACCAGACAAAAAACGGCTAGAAAAAAAACTCTGGTTAGAAACGGTGAAATAAATATCACACATGGACATATTTCGAAATGGGCGATATTTGGTGGAAGCAGGCATATCGTATCTACTTGGAGATATATTATTTGAAACGTATAAATAACAAAAAAAAAGAAACAAAAGAAAGATTACGCTGCAAATCCAAGTGCGTTATTTTTACATCCAGAAACATTTTAATATGAAAAAGAAAAAAAAATGACTTATTTAACTGACGCTTTTTTTACATGCTCCTTTATGTGTTAAATTACGTTATTTAACACGCATAATCATAAAATTAAAAGTTAATACGTTCAATCGTGTTAAATGATGTGATTATAAACGGCAAGAAATGCGTAAGAAGGAGCTCCAACTAAAATAACACACTATGGGTTTGCAGAGTGATAAATCGAAAAAACAAAAATTTATTATACGTATAAATTTTAATAAACATATCAAAATAATTTAAGCTACTGTTTAAGATTGTAATATACTTATTATTAAAAAAAAATTTACTCTCTTCCAAAAAATATTGTGGGTACAGCATCAGGATGAAGAAAAGCTCTTTTTTGGCCTATTTTGTACCACTTTTCTTCAAAATGCAAGTGGCATAGTCGATAGTTGCGATGACCATATTCTGGGCCCATCACTTGTAAGTCGAGTCTTCCGCATGCATGTATCTATTGCAACCATCTAAAAATGTTATACCAATTTGTTATTAACATAAAAAATATATTACATATATGTATAGATAGATTTTAGAAAAATATGAAAATATTGAATTATGTGTGTGGATTCAATACATCTATATAAAATTATATACATGCTTTAAAAAATGATAATTAAAACAAAATTGTACCTATCATGTTCCTTAGGAAATAAAAAAAAGTATCTTTTCTCCGTAATATTGTTGCACTCCTTCGCAACACCCCTTGATTTATACGATTCGACATCTTTTTCTATATTTTTCCTGTTTTCTAAGAAGCAGCACCTGCAACAAAGCTAAGATCAAAAGTGCTTTTTGGAAAAGAATAGAAAATCTGTACAATCTTATTTATATACAGATTAATTATTCCTTTAAGAGTGAATATAATTTCTCTTGGTTAACTGTCGATTTTAAGTTTTATTTCTTTCACTCTTTATATTGAACACTGAATACTGAACACTGAACACTGAACACTAAACACTCCTGCTCACTTTCTTTAACTTTCACGTCTAACTCCGATTTCTCGTACACTTCACTTCTATGTAAGATGTCTGTTACCGCCAATTTTAACCGTTATATAGGTATTTAAATGCTATTGAGACAAAGCGCTATAGAGGAAATAGAGAAAGGAAGTGCGACAGAAGATCAGTTATGTGATTAGTTATCTACTTAGCTCGCGCATGTGCAGTTGAATTTCGTACACGCTGAAATTGGGAGAGTTGCGCTACTGTATATATACTGTGGTCCCAATCCATGGTTATATACAGTCAAGGAAGCGCACCAACAGCTGCATATATGTTCCAATATCTCTTCTCTTTCATGATTTTTTTATATTATACGGAAAAAAATCAAACCTGTTTTGCTGATAAACAGTAAGTAGTATAAAATCGATATAGAAATTAGTTTAGTTGATTCATTTTTTGTTTCCAAGTTTAATTTCTGGAGCAATTTAAATTTTGCAATAATAATAATAAGAAAATAACACAGTTAAATTTTGCAATTTCTTTTTCTTTGATGCTCGTGCACGTGTGCTCTGCATATCTTCTATTACGTGGTGGTGGAGGAACATCAAGAGACACGGTATAGTGTCTCGTGCCAAGTATACGCGGAGCGAGACCGACCGCGACTCTTTTACGCGACGCGACGGGTTGCGAGTACTCGAGATGTTGAGATTGAATACACGTGCTCGCAAAAACATTTCTTTATTTAAAAAAATGTAAAAACTGTTTTTTCTTTAAAATATTCAATTAGATAATAATGATATACATTAAAAATAATATACTGTTGAAATTAAATTTTTATTTTAAAACAGCACACAAAGCATGTGCTTGCGATATTTCATATTTACAAAGAACTATTTTATTATTTAAAAAAATTTTGAGAAACTATTTTTTAATTTTAATTATTTTAATAATAATATATAATAATGCCGCGAGACGAGACGAGACGAGACGAGATGATATTTAGACGAAACGAGACTTTGTCAGGGTGCAAACCCATGCAGCGGAACATTAAGTAGTATAAAAATTGATAGAAATTAGTTATAGTTGATTGTATTGTATTGTATGTAGTTTATTTCTGTCCTCTCAGGGTTTACAAAGGCGTTTTTCACGGGGAACGTTCCCAAACCCCTTACAATATTATACCTTACCCTCATACTCGACCTGGCCGTAGCGACCCCTTACATTTTCTTTCCCTCCCTACCTTCCTCACCCTTTACCCTTTCTACTCTCTTTCCCTACATTCTCCCTTTCCCATTCCTTCTTATCCTACTCATTCCTCTCTCTCGTCAATCCACCTCCACTCTGTTGGTTATTCGTTACTCGGACTTTTCTTTCCTTCGCCCTTTCCTTCCCGCTCGATCCCGCTTCTCCCTCTCTGCCCTCCATAATTCTCTTAATCATCTCCAGCTCCTCCCCTACCTTCGCTATCCTCCTCACCAACTCTTCCACCCACTCTATCTCCCTCCGTTCTCCCTGACATTCCCCTTTCTTCTTTCCTTTCTCTTCCTTCGCCCTTCTTAAACCCTTCCTCCTTTTCTGCTTCCTCTCCGTTTCTCTTCCCTACTCCTGTTTCACCTCGTCAACCTTCCTGTCTCATATCTCCGCTCTCTGCTTCCGCTTTCCGTCCACTCTTCCGTCTCTCTTCACCTTTCTCCTCCTCCTACAAGCAAACTTTCCTCAGCTCATGTCTCTTAACCTCCCCCCCTCTTCTCCTCTCTACTTCTCCTCTACCCTCCTTGCGAGCGTGTGTATGTGTGTGACCCCTGCCTCTCTCCTCCTTCTCCCCTACTCTTTTCCTCCTTCAAGTAAACTGTTCTCATCTTCTATTCTTTTTACTCATCCTCTCTCGTTCTCTCTGCCTCTTCTAACCCCCGTACCTCCGTACGTGTGCATGCGTGTGTGCGACTCCTGCCTCTCTTTCTTCTCTCTTTCCCTCTGCCTCCTCTAACCCCCGTATATGTGCGTGCGTGTGTGTGACTCAACTCGACTTTGATCAAAACATGCTAACAGGAAAATTCCTGAATTCGAATAAAATATTATGAAAACTATTGTAGCTAATATGTAAAATATTTAATTAAGTCGAGAATTGCAACTACTTGGCATAATTATCAAATAAAATATTAAACGAATATTATTCCTGTGACGCATGATCCATTTCTTTTCTCTAAATCAATTCGTACCCTTATTACAGTTCTTTCTAATTATTTCAATGATGCAAATGCCGATACGTTATTCTATTAAAATTTATAAATCACAATAATTTCATTTAATTCCCTGCTTATTACATTGTTTATAACGTATTGCAATCATTTTCGAAGTTTTAATTTGCTTTTTTTACTAATCTTACATTTTTATTTTCAGGTACGCTATGCTCACTCTGGATCTGGATCATCAGTGATGATCGGTCGAGTTGCAGTTTGCAGTTTACATCAAAAGAGGAAGTTTTCGTTGAGCGGAAGAGAGAGAGACAGCTACGTGATAGAAAGAGAAAAAAGATGGCAAATGTGCGTGGCGTGCCGCGTGACTTGCGTGACCGCCCAGGCGCTCGCTGCGTATGCTGGAAGGAGAGGTCGGGAATGTCGGGATAGATCGATGATAGTCGAGGTCTTTTCTTGCCTACCTGTTGAAGAGTGCGGACGTATGGTCGAGTGCGGTCTTAGAGTATTCTAGATAACGTAAGTGTAACGTAAGCAATTTAAATTTTGCAATTTTTTTTCTTTGGCCCGGTGCACGTGAACGTGTGTATGCCGTATGTTCTTCTACCGTGTGAAACACAGTACCACGTGGTAGAACATGTTATAACGTGTATCGGAAAATGAAATAAAAGATACATTGAGTAAGATAAAAAATACATTTCGGAAAATCTTAAACCTATATCCTGCCTCTCTTCTCCTTCTCCCTTATTTACTTTTATTCACCCTTTGCCTTCACCTACTTCTTCTCTCCCTCTCTTCCAATTCTTTCCTTGCTCTCCCGGTGCCCAAGATTTGCAATGTATTGTTAATTAAAATCTTTTTCTACAAGGGCTGCAATATATTCACAGCCAGTACTAAAAAAATCTATAGTTTACATTACGTAATACACATGCAGACAATAGTGTCATCTGTATTAACAATGTGAATGAAAGAAAGATGAATTTAGGTTATATAATCTTTATGCTATAATTACAAATATGTGATATTATATAATGCATTTTAGCATATGCTACAAAAGCAAGGATTATTATTCTCCATATTTTTGGTCTTCTTTCAGAGAGAAAATATGACATCCAATTACCAATCTTTATATTGTGAGAGTTGTGGTCGATATCCTTATATCGGCAGAAAATCCGTTGGAGAAGAGAATATTAGAGTTGACTTCATCTATCAATTTGTGAAGAAAAGACACGTTAAGATCTATTCTAATCTCAGTGTATTTCATACTGCCCCTGACATAATTGGACCACCCAAATTTTCAAACTATGGAGAACCATTTCAGGTAATTATTTAGAATATTTAAATAGACGAATTTCCCTTCATGACTTTAACTTTGACATTGACATATGTAGCCAAGATTACTCTTCTGAGTAACATTCCAAAGATTTAGCTATCGTTATTGATTAAATAATTATTAACAAAAGATATAAATAGAATATAGATTATTCTTTAACACCGTATAGATAGAACTATAGTACGTAATAAGCATGTATAGTATTATACCTTGTTTATATGTGTATAATATATATACATATATATAAACTTATACATAAAGGAAGAGGCTGAATCCCTTTTCCGCCCACATGTATACTGTCTATAAACACATATCAGCAAATTGACTTTCCTTAATTAGCACTATTATATTTCTCAAACTTGTTTATTAATAACGTTTTAATAAATATTAACGAATGACGGCTAAAACCTTTGGAAGGTTACTCAGGAGAGTGCTTCCTATAATATATATGTCAAGGTCAAGGTCGTAGAAGGTTGCTCCTCTAAACTAAATAATTATCCTATTTTATTCTTAATGGAGAAATATATTTTATAGTATGTGTATTATACATTATATTGTCCTGTACAAAGTAATCGGAATCTAAATTATATGCTACAAGATTTTTTCTACTATTTGATACATTATGACTTTTCAAAACAGAAATTGAATTGATGGAATAATGATATCGACATTTCAATAACTCCGTGGCAATACGAAGAATCCATGACAAGGCCGCCATGGCATAAACTTAGTAGACCGATCGGAAATAATTATATTGGTATGTAATACCTGAATTCACAAGTAAGATATTGTTAAAGAAGATACGCTTTTGTTGAGAAAATAATAATATAATTAAAATAATAATAATAATATAATTATATTTTCTTTTTTGAAGATATCGAGTTTCATGAAGCTGTATATCCAGTCAGAGTTTCTATATACGAAATGTACAATCCCGGAGGCGTAATTCACATTTTGGCTCAAGATGATTCTAATAATGAGTGGCTTAAATTGTGGGGAACTGATTATAAGTTTGATACCCCCGACATCAAGATCAAGATTATTTTCCTCACCTTTATCACACTCGTGTGACTTTAAAACGAAAATGCTAAGACTATTTTTTAAAAACGGTTACGATGAAACACGTCTTGGCCTTTACACAAAGCTAGATGCTGTGATGCTTATTGGTACATCAGAGTTGGTTCGTCCTAGAAATTATGAGAAGAGTTTAAGTAATCTGTTAAAGGAAATTAACTGCATGTACTTTCCACACCATGAGGATATTCATAATTTAACAGCAGATTTCAAAAATGCACACTTGGATATAGATTATCTGCAACAACATTTTTCTGAATATTGCATTATAATAGAATATTGTAGGGATGGAAGGTATTATTATCAACATTAAGTAATATTAAAATCTCTTTATTCTGTTAATAATAAAAATGAATTTGTTCCGATGTTATTTGCAGCTACATAAGAAGGGTTTCTAAGGAGAGTATTTTGAGAGAGAATTTGATGCACAAAAATGTATCTCTGGAGGTAATT
>NW_020216267.1:0-4008 GCF_003070985.1 Temnothorax curvispinosus | reverse complement strand
GCATGGTCGTAGTCGCTGCATCTCGTCGGTATGACAGGAATCATAACTTGATTCCTGTCAACTTTAACCGTTAATATCTCGCTTCGCGAGGCAGGGCGACACTTTTTCTGCCTGATTCGGTCGTTTCGTGCAAAAACGCGTCGATTAAGCCCAAGTTGAACGAAATCGGTGAGGAGGCCACTATTCTTCAGATTTACCAAGAACTAAAACAATCAATTATGGTTGACGAACTTCCTGAGTTTTTACGAATGCCACGTTAACTGTCAATTTTTAACTGCTCATCTCGACGAGTTCCGCGACTATTTCGGTGACTCAGGCTTTCATGTCATATGCCTGTCTGAGACTTGGCTGAGGCCTGTCATCTCAGACAGTTTTGTGTCCCTCCGCGGGTATCAAATCTTCAGATGTGACAGGCAGGACAGGTGTGGGGGCGGAGTCGCATTTTATATATCTAACTCTCTTTAAGCCAATATACTACGGCACTCGGAGGGTGATGGTAGACCGGAATATCTCATCGCCGAAATCTCCGTCAGTAATACCTCGAAGATTCTTTTAGCAGTGGTCTATCGACCTCCCCATTGCGGATACCTTCAAGAGTTCCTGGACACTTTCATTGATTTCTCTGTTACTTATAAACACTTTATAATCTTTGGCGACTTCAACGCTGATCTGTGCACCACCACCTTCGACTCGGCTCAGATCCTGTCTTTCATTGAAACCACAAACCTGTACTTAGTTTCATACACCCCGACGCATCACACTCGTTCGTCTTCCACGTCTCTTGATTTATGCGTCATTGACGATGCCGATAAATTGATCTCATATGAACAAAGCGATGTATGTTTCCTGTCTGCTCACGATCTTATCAGCATTAGTTACAGGGTAAAAGTTGCGCGACGCGGTAGTTGCAGTATTAGGGTGCGAGACTTCCGTTCTTTCGATATTGATAATTTCCTGATTGACTTAGAAGGATACGACTGGGGAGCTCTGTATCAGGTAGATGACGTTGACAGCAAAGTTATGTTACTAAATGCTGCTCTTACTGAATGCTATGATAGGCATGCGCCGCTACGTGGTATCCAGCCTAAGCACTAGCCGGCCCCTTGGCTTACGCCTGATGTCAGATGTGCGATGCGAAACAGAGACCGGGCGAGAAGGGTCAGGAGAAGGCACAAGACCGATGCCAACTACAAAAGGTACAAGACTTTGAAAAACCAAGCCCAGGCTATGGTACGTTCCGCTAAGAAAGAATATTACCTGAATGCCTTCCGGGATGGGAGCGAATCGACTACAATTTGGAGACAACTCAGACATCTTGGACTCCTTAAAGCGAAGAGCGCTGATAAGAATCTCATCTTCACTTTAGACGAACTAAATGAATTCTTTTCCAGTGTCACGGCAGGCATAGATGGACAGCACTTTTACCACCCTGTTTACCTTGGCAATGAAACTTATGAAGACTAAAATTTTACTGGAGTAACATCGATCAGTGGGAGGTGACTAAGGCTCTGCAACGAATTAAATCGGATGCGGTGGGAGTTGATGGCTTATCTTGTAAACTCATCATCCGGGCTCTGCCAAGAATTCTTCCTGTTTTGACTCACATTTTTAATTTTAGTTTGACCTACGGTGTTTACCCTGTTATATGGAAAACTGCGATCATCTGCCCCATCCCTAAGGTCAAAAGCCCATCTGAAATGCGGGATTACAGGCCAATCTCAATCTTGTGTGCAGTCTCTAAAGCGTTAGAACGTATCGCGGCAGAGCAAATCACGAGCTACCTGGAAAATACCAACAGTTTGAATCCGTATCAGTCTGCCTACAGGAGGGGACATTCAACTCAGACTGCACTTATTCGCGTCCTCGACGACGTTAGGCAGGCCGCTGACAAAAAGATGGTGACCATCGCCGTCTTTTTCGATTTCACTGAAGCCTTTGATTACGTCAATCACTACATCTAATTGACAAATTAAGAGATCTTGGCTTCTCCTGTTCAGCCTTAAGATGGTTGTGCCGGATGGGCAATCTTATACTCCCCCGATAGTGTATTTATACTGTACCGCGAGGCCCAGAAGCAGCCGTACTTCTGGATCGACGACGTGCACATTACCGGGACACTGGCTAAAAAAGTAAATTTAACACAAACCTCATTACACTCTTGGGTGCTTACGACCGAGAGCATGCGGGACCTGCTGTCGAACCCGAGCGCTCGACGGGATTTTCTGTTCGGGCCTCCGGATCTAACGGAGAGCGGAATACGAGCCTTACATAGTCTGGTTACTAAACCACGGCCTAACCTTGACAATAGAAAACAGACTGTGCGCGATCCTGTCACGAGGGAAACCTCGTCAGAGCGTCCAACATTCTCCGGGGTGCCACAGGGCTCTGTTTTGGGACCTCTCTTATTCGTCCTTTACCTGTTAAACTTCAGCACTGTCCTCAAGTACTGTAAATACCATTTCTACGCGGATGATCTGGTAATTAACCTACACACGGAACCTTGCGACCGCACGCAACATCCTGACATCCCACACCAACTTCGTATCGTAATATGGAGAATGCGGAACGACGCGGGCGAGGATGCCCACTCGGGGCAGGTAGGAGTAGATTAAGTAGCGCGACAGCGGTCGACAGGCGCTAGCACATAGAGCCGTATGGTCTTTCTTTCCACTTAATTTTTTTCGGATTGACAATACCCGGTCCGACCGGGAGTAAATTTGTTTGAGTTTTAAATAGGTGCGTGAATCACGGGAACGCACCGTTAAGTAGTTCAATCGAGCCACGCACAATCGTCAACGCGAGAGCGTGGAATTCAGAAAACGCGTACCAGGTAAACGAGAGTCGAGATGCCGACTCCTGACACCCTCAGATGGGGATCTTGCGAAAACCAACGCGATCCAACCGCGTAGACATGGGGTTTGCCGGACATCCGGCAAAACACGGTAAGGAAGCGCCGTAGCGCCAAACGGCATTAACTGCCGCTAGAGGGAGGCCTCACCGACCTCTAGAAACTATCGCGAGAAAGATCCGATCGCGCAAACCCCAGGTTTGCCCGACACGTCACGAAACGACGAACGCGGCGACGCAGCGACAAGAGATTAAAACTGCCGCCAGAGGAAGGCTTCACCGACCTCTGGAGACTATCGCGAATGCGATCCGCCCGCGCAAACACCCGGTTTGCCGGACAGGGGTCATTATTGCGAACGAGAAGTCGTAACGTCACGATACGGTATATGCATGCTTAGGGGATGTAAACAAACCCCAGGGATTAATCGCGAACGCGATCTGACCGTGCAAACACCCGGTTTGCCGGACAGACACAACATATTGAACCGAGCGTCGGACCGAACTGAGACTCGATATGCGTACTCAGGAGAGGTCGATTGAACATAAGAATCGATCGCGAGCGCGATCTGACCGCGCAACACCCGGTTTGCCGGACAGATATTAAAGACTAGAGTTGCGTCACCAGGGACACCTGGTACACCCGATAGTCGAAGCGCGATCAAAATCCGACCATCCTAACAGGGAGTTGTCCGGACAGTCTGGACAACTAGTCGTTCTAGACGTCGGCTACAGGAAGTCAGGCCGGAATACGATCGACACGGGCCTAGAGAGTAGGCAGATAGGTCGTCGCCATTGGCGGACGTTTTAAACGCGACCGGGACGTCTTCTCCAGGAAGTCGACGCGGAATCGAGATCAGGGACATCGAATGTACCTTGCGCATAGGTCGGCGTCGTTCAAAAGTCAATATTGTAAAAGCTGAATTGTTGCTACCCGGAAATCGAAAGAGCAAGACGCAAATAGTGTACTAGCGTTGGAAATTTCCATCGCGAACATCTGGCGCACACCTGGTGTGCCGAAGCGCGTAAACACCTATTGTTAAGACGTAGTATGGAAATTTCCAGAGCGGAGAAAGCGGCCGAGACCCATATGGAAGGGGAAAAACTCGGTGGTAGGGAGCCCGAGAGAGCAACGTTTCTCGAGGCAGTCTCCCGTGGGCGCTC
>NW_020216266.1:0-2077 GCF_003070985.1 Temnothorax curvispinosus | reverse complement strand
CCTGGTAATTTCATAAAATTAATATTTTCATCAAATTAAACTGCCAAATACGGTCAGGCTGAATTTTGTTCACCTATATAGTAACAATTTTTCGTGTGAATTTTAAAACTATATTCTTTTGCTTCGTCAACTACACGCGCCGTACTTTTAATCTTGAAACGCAGTCTGAAACTGAAACGTACAATTACATAATTAAATTGATAATTAATTTAACAATACCGATACTATACCCATCTCCACACACACCGCAAAGAATGTTACAAAAATATTTTTAATTTATAGTTTATAAAATTATTGATTATAATTTGTATTTTTCTTTAAATTTTAATTAATATCTAATATTTTTAATTTCAGTTTATAAAATTAATTTTTATTTTATTATTAATTTCTTAAATTTTAATTTATTAATTTAATCAAGAAATATGTTTTTCACGTATCGACTGATATCTTTCGGGAGGTCGTATCTTACACAATTCGAGGTCGATTTTACACAATTTCCGGTTTTTCTGCTTAAACGCTCAGTCAGGCAACCCCGAAGCTAAGTGTCTACATCGTGTGTGTGAAGCTAGCGTCTCATTTTGCGGAAACTCACAAATTATTGAGAGTTCTGACTTCCTTTTCAATAGTTCTAGAGTTCCTGACAGTTTAAACAAATAGTTCTGGCCATTAAAACAAAAAAACACGTCAGTACAAACTGAGACGCTAGGTTCACGCAGCGTCTCACTCTGTCCTACACAAGTTCCACCACTGTATCTCATCAGATTTTGCGAGATCTCTAGTTTTATAACAGTTCTATAAAGAGTTCTGCCATATAAAAGCAAAAAAATTAATTATAATGTACTAAAAAAAAATTATAATGTAACGAGTATAAGACGCATTTACGGATATATGGGTGAGACGCTGTAGGAAATGTCGGAGTTCTGGCTTATATAAAATATTTTTTGTATAGTTCTAAGTATATTGAAGCAATTTCTAAAGAGTTCCGGGCATTGGCAATGTTGTATAATTTTTAAATAAATTATTAACGCTCGAAAATCAGGAATTTATCGAGCGTCTCACCCATATACCCGTAAATGCGTCTTTCTCAAACGATAAAAATTATTTAAAAAATGATTAAATAACGCCAGAAGTCTTTAGAAAACGTTAGAACACGTTCAGAACTACACGAAAATTGTAATAGAACTCGCAGAACTGTCGAAATACGGCCAACGTCTCACCTATTTTCGATAAATTCCTGACTTTCGAGCGTTATTAATTTATTTAAAACTATACAACATTGCTAGTGCCGGGAACTCTTTAGAAAATGCTTCTAACGCTCGAAATGCTCAGAACTACTAAAAAAATATTTTATATGAACCGGAACTCCGAGATTTCAACTGGCGTCTTAACTCGGTATACTCGTTACATTGTAATTTTTTTTTAGTACCTTATAATTAATTTTTTTGTTTTTATATGGCAAAACTCTTTATAAAACTGTTATAGAACTAGAGATCTCGCAAAATCTGATGAGATACAATGGTGAAACTTGTGTAGGACAAAGTGAGACGCTGCATGAACCATAACGTCTCAGTTTAGTACTGACGCGTTTTTTGGCTTTAATGGCCAGAACTATTTGTTTAAACTATCAGGAACTCTAGAACTATTGAAAAGGAAGTCAGAACTCTCAATAATTTGTGAGTTTCCGCAAAATGAGACGCTAGCTTCACACACACGTCTACATCCTATCTTAAAATAGATTACCAAAAATGAATTATAGTTGTCAAAATTTTCTTGCATTTTCTCGTATTTGTAGATACGACAAATTTGCACTTCAAAATTATAATCAAATGAACAAGATACGACATATTTATTTTTAAATGACAATAATAAATGTTATTTAAAAATAAATATGTCGTATCTTGTTCATTTGGTTACAATTTTGAAGTGCGTCGTATCTGTAAAAATTGCGTTTTTGCGTTTGTTTCCCACGAATAATATTAAATTAAACAATAAAGCTGTATTTTAATTCCAAATCACTATACTTTTGAACAGTAAAGCAAACTATCTTGTTTGATGCTTATCAACAAAACAAAAATTT
>NW_020216265.1:0-4064 GCF_003070985.1 Temnothorax curvispinosus | reverse complement strand
CCGGCCGTGGAGGAGCGCGCCGTCGCTTTTATTCACTAAAGATCTTTTTCTAAATCGCGATACTTCTCTCCGAAACCCAGGTGGTAGCTCGACTGAATAGTTTTTTGTAAATGTTGGGCGCCAGGTGCGATTCCTCACACCACGATGTACGAGATCGCCGTTTTCTCAGGCGTGGGCTTCTTCGATTAATCGCGGTTGGAAGAGGAGAGGGAGCGTAGCGCAATCAACACATCCGAGTAAGAAGAAACATAAAAATATATTTTAATTAAGGCTGATAACAAGTGGAAGAAGGTAGGCGTGTTCCACAGCGAACAAGCAGAATCCGGGCACGCGCCACGTGTCACCCCACGAGCGCGATACTCATTCCGTCGCTGAACTGCACAGCAATCCCGGTCGAATTCGTACAAGACTATTCCCCGACATAAGTTGCAGCGAATTCTACCCGGACGGTCAAACGCGAAATACTCGAAAACATTTACTTCCAACAAGCGCACGAAGTCCCGCTTTTATAACTAACGCAATTTCCTTACAATCTACCGCGACAGAGCTGGGGATCTTCACTCCCCATGAGACGCACGAATGGACTCACCCGTAAACGCGACACAACCGTGAGCCATTAATCCCGATGAAACGTACGGACATCCACTTATAATTAGCGCGAACTTAACCGGAAACGATAACCACGAGACTCTCACACGCGCGAGAGCAACCTCCCGAAACTACGGCACGGTTAAGCCAACGACGATTACGAAATTACACGCAACGAAATTACACGCAACGAAATTACACGCAACGAAATTACACGCAATGAAATTACACGCAACGAAATTACACGCACGCGGACTGTCGGCGACCGTACGTTCGCATCCCCGGGACGGGCACTCGCGACCACTTTTTTGTACGAGCCCTCCCGCGATATGGTACTCGGTATTATTCAAGTTACGGCGGATTTCATCGATTCTCGCGGCACAACGCGACTCCCCTTAGGGGGAGGGCCTTAGTATTACAACGATCTTACTTTAAGGAGGCTGAGCAGTGGCCTTACAATTAATCCCTCGTTCCGGCAGCTCGTCGTTCGGCTCGCAGGGCTGGATGGTACCTCGATGGCGGCCAGGGTGCAAACTCTTATGGTTTTATCGGCGACGGAAGTTGAGTTCAATCTTGTGTAGTGAAAGCGCAGGCGGCAGCACTATGTTTCCCCCACCATCATCCAGTCTATATTTCGCTTGATTTCTAACGACTTCCAACAACTGAACGACTTCATCGGATCGTGGATCGGACTTCAAAACGAGAACGATTGTGAACGATTGCTGCAATTGTTGACGATTGCATAGCATTGAGAAGTGTTGAGAAGTGAGTTATTGAAAGTGAGATAAAAGTGAGGCATTTAAGGAAGGTTAGCAAAAGAAATTTCTGATTACAGGCAGATACTAGACGAGAAAAAGAAAGAAAGAAAAAATTTGGAAACAGAAAGATTTGCACACATATAATACTTATTAAAATATTTTTTAGTTTATTACATACATTATCAACTAATTATTATTATTATTATTATTATTGCATGTAAATTTATTTTATTTCTTATTTATTACTTATATTAGAACATATAAGTAGAATGTTTCATTGATACATAATTCTAAGACATAGCAGATTTTATTCATTTCATATTTTATAAGAAAATTTTAGATTTACAGGAAAAATGGTTTGGAAGTGTTGCGTGCCAGGATGTACGACATCGTCTAAGCTTCCAGCACACGCATTACCGAAAAATGTGGACAGAGCGCATACATGGCTAAGAGCAATTCAACGGATTGATCTGATTGGTAAGTTGAAAACAAATTTTAATAATTGATGTACATAAGGCTATAAAATATAATACAAACAAAATCGAGAAAAGGCCAGCAACGGTCATAGCGGATCTTATAGTATTAAAATAATATTTATTTGTAATTTTATATTCATTTTTTCAAATTGCTCTATTTTCGGCCTTGCAAATTTTAAATTTTTGTAAAATTAATTATAAAGTTAATTATTTAAATAATAAAATAAGTACTGTAATTATTAAATACTATAATATAGAAAAGTATTTAAATATTGTGTTTTAGTGTTTTTTTTAATTTATTGTGTTACAGCCCTTGGGAAAATTTACCTTAGAAATCTTTAAAAAAAATCTTAAAACTTACTTTAAAAAAAAACTTAAAAGAAATTAAAGGTAAATTTGGACACTTTAAAACTATTTTTTAAGGTAATCTTATAACTATAAGGCAACTTACTTCAAGGAGAATGTAAAAGGAACCTTAAAATTATGAAAAGTAAATTTCGACAATTTTAAAGTTAAAAATGCCTAAATTTACTTTTCATAATTCTAAGGTTTTTACAGGGATAAGTAAATTTTAAGGTAAGTATTATACTGTAAGTTAAATTTGTTATTATTTTATTTATTATGAATTTTTAAAGTTTTTAAAATATTCAGTACACCCATGTTTTACAATTTTATTTTCATTTGTAACTCTGCCAGATTTATTAATTGCTGGAGAGCTTCTTGTTGATCCGGGTTTGCTACTTTGTTTAATGCTGCTAATTGTAATAAAAGAGGAGCATTATCTGTTTTTTGGTTGCTGGTATTGATCACATCAGTTTTCTGATTTTCTATCAATTGTTGCTCATCATACTGCTGAACTGCTTGTTCCTGCGGTTCTGTTTTTACAGCTACCTGCTGTGGATTATTGATTTCAACTTGCTGTTCATCAACCTGCTGCTGCTGTTGTTGCCCATTCTGTTGCTGAGCTTTTTCAGCAAGATACTCGTTTATTATTTTCTTCCCTTCTGATGTTTTGGAAAAGTTGTTGAGCTTGTTTCCAATGGCTTTGTATACATCATCTTTGATGTCATCAGGAGATTTGGAAAAATATTTGGCAATATAATCTGAAAGTCAGAAAGGAAAGTAAGATAATCAATATTTAGTTCAATCAATGATACATAAAAAAATGTATAGAATGTATAATATATTGTATAAATGTACATAGAAAAATGTAAGCAATAAGTATTCATCAAAATTAAACAATAAGGCAAGCTGTGTAGTTGCTTTAATTACTGCTTGATTTTGATTAGTCAAGCTGCTTACCATGCTATATACTATATACTACAGCATTTTTATAATATGCATTATAGATTGATTTATAAAAAAAAAATTAAGAATGAAGAAAAACATACCAATTATTCCTTTCACTTTTTCCTGATCAATTGGCTGTTTTTGGAATGAATTTTTATGAGCATTTGTTTTCTTTCCTTTAAGAGAACATAAAGCCAACTCACGGATTGTGAACACCAAGCCACACAATTCTGCTGCTAAAACTGACAGTTTTGAATGACGAGCTTTTTGCACAGTTGCGAGTGACAAGCTCTTTGAACCAAACGAAATCATGATCTGAAAATTACAAAAATATAAATTTAAAAAATACATGCATATATATGTTACATAAGGTAATTTAGTTTATTAATAAAAATCTAAATAAATTTTACCTTTGTAGGATCATTTTCCTTATGTGATTCATCTAAGCCCCCTTGAACACTTTGGTTTGGAATAATCAATTCTTTGCTGTTTTTAATAGACAAAGTTGACTCTGAAAAGGATTCGACCTGAAAAATAAACAATATATTTAATTGCCATTATTAATTATTAACAAATAGATTTGATTAAAAACTAAATTTTAATATAATATTTAATTCTTTCTTACATTTGTACTATTTTTTTCCATTAATGGTGAGACAGCTTGATGGTGATCTAATGTAGGTGATGACATGACGCTGGCGTTGATATAAGAAATTGGTGGCTTACAATTCTCCACCTTATTAGTTTGCTTAATGTGAAAATTTAAATCCGACTTATCCTGACATATTCCAATTTTGTCCTACATTTAAAAATTGGGAAAAGATGAACGTATAATTCAGGTTTTCATAACAAACTATGACAATCATTATATTATCACTAAATATATGTATTATAAATAAATAAATATATATATATATATATATATATATATATATATATATATATATATATA
>NW_020216264.1:0-2393 GCF_003070985.1 Temnothorax curvispinosus | reverse complement strand
TTGGTAGTTCTCACGACCGTCGTCAAGAATATTGCGGTATTACGGTATCTTTAACGACAGTGTCGCGAAATCTACCTATATACCACTAAAATATTGGAAATCTGATTTTGCTAATATAATTATATTATATTAGCAAATATTGCTAATATATATATATTTAACATTATTATTCGGATATCATTATTTTTGTTGTTTTGTAACAGAATATAACTTTTAGTGATTAACATTGAAGAGTTTAATATTAGTAACAGTATATTTATTACTTTGTCGTCAAAACTACCAATCTACCATTTGCTGTTAAACTTATTGTAATATAAAGGCAGTTATGACTACATTCATGAAATTTACTTCTATACGACGGCAACACTGGAAATCTATAACTTAGCTCATATAATTTTATATATAAATGTATATACACAATGTTATCAATTTTAAACTATTATTTTTATCATTATTTAGTGAAACAAATTGAAGTATACAGCAATGACGCCTTATTTATTACTCTACGGTTATTAGTTTCGAAGATATAAACGTTCAAAGTGTGACATGTTTTCGTTGCATCTGTGCTCCGGGATTACACCTTACCCAACGCGGAGAAAGACGTAGTTCTACGTAAATTCATTTATCAACAATTTTTCTACCTAAGTACTATTTTGACCCCCCTAAATAATTCAACTCAAAAATTTTTAAAGATATTAATCTGAAACCGTCAACAACAATGTTGACAAATGTTTTTTAAATTTTTTCAGATTTTTTAAAACACCTTTATTTATTATTTTTTAAAACACTTTAAGGTAGGGAAAATAACGTCGGTCGAGACAGACCAACGTATGCACTGTCAAGGTAAAAAAAAACGAATGCAGCTGGAGGGTTAACGACAAGACACATTTTAATAATAATTTCGGTTTACTGAAATAATGACAAAATTCACATTTATTTGTATGTTTATGTAGACGAATGTGTTTCTAGATAAATGCAGGTTGAGATTAATTATTACGTGATAAGAAAAATAATTAAAAAAAATACTATTATGAAAAACGCAAAATAACCTTGAAAAATAAAAAAAATATTCATTTTCTTTAATTGCGATTATTCTACATAAAAACCAATAATAAATGTTTCCTTTTTCTTACATTATAATTTCAAGAATTTATGTGATTGTTTGTTTTTTTTCTTTTTGTTTTTTTATTTTTTGTTTTTGGTTATATAACCAAATTTTTATCTGAGCATTTGTACGGCCCTTCAATACAGGATATTTAACTTTTAATTCGTTAATTTTACGGAAAAATGGCAATTTTGTTTTATTATCTGTGGAATAAAGATAAGTTTGGAATGAAGATACAACTGGCGAGCTTTCATCATTCGTCCATCTGATCTTGTGAGTACTTCTTCTTGAAGGACCAAAAGGAGATGCTAAAATAATAATAAAATTTTGTTAATCTAGTACATTTATTATTAAATGTTATTTAATAAAAACAACATGTATATTTAATTTTAAACAAATTATTTAAACTGACTTTTTTTTTCTTTCTTGTATTGTTTACGTTATTCTTTCCGCTAGACACCTGTTTAGATTGCCTTGCCTTTTTTGATGATAAAATATTAGAAATATTTAAATCTAATTTTGTACTACATTCATCATCTGATTCAATCACATTTTCACTCTTGCGATTAATTTTCCTCTTAGAAGTCAAACGGCTTACTGAAACAATGACAAAATTCACATTTATTAGTATATGTTTATGTAGAATGTCTTTCTAGATGAATGTCAGTTGAGATTAATTACTACGTGATAGGAAGAAAAATTTAAAAAAAAAAAATACTATTTTAAAAAACGCAAAATAACCGTAAAAAATTTAAAAAAAAATTTTTTTTTTACGTAATTGCAATTAATCTAAATAAAAAACAATAATAGAAGTTTCTTTTTTTTTACATTATAATATCTATCATTTAGTAATTATTTTAAACAGTATTTATCTAAAGTTGCCTTGTATAGGGTAAACCAGCCAGTGAATGAACGGGGCCCAGTGAATGAACAAAATCACTTATATTTTAAATATGAAAAAAATTATAGGTCGAAAATAAATGATTTTGTGCTGAAAATTAAGAGAAAAATTCACAGGTGGCGTTGAGATCAATGTCACGGTTATAAACAAAGTGTCGACTTAAGGAGAAATATTTTCATGCTTATGACGTGCAAGCTAATAAGAGGTTAATTTTGGAGAGGTTGCGATTGTACGTTTGAATAAGCGTTATAATTGATTTTCGAAGGTAAATATTGCATCATATAAGTAAAGATAGAGTCAATATTTTATTCTGTCAAACGTTTTTCTGTAAATTCGTAAAAATACGCTAAATATAATGATGTCTATTTACTGGTGTGATTTTCTAAC
>NW_020216263.1:0-4690 GCF_003070985.1 Temnothorax curvispinosus | reverse complement strand
TGTTGAGGTCCGGCTAATTGTATTTCGCTACTGAGATAAGGAGTCAAGGGAGAAGTCAGTATATAGGCATTTACTGGTTAACACACAGAGAAGTTTTATTTGAACATCCAACTCGTGGCTTAGTATGTGAGCGACTAACCTACGCACGGCACGCAGGCCGGTAAACGGAAGCTTCGCAGAAGGCGCGCATGCGCATAGGGAACGTGAACATAAAAATATGTCTGACTTACTTTAACACTTTCGCCGTCTAAATATTTTTCTCATTCTTACATTCACGCAGTCCAATGCTCTCGCTATGACATAAGAAACGGTTTCGCGGCAACGCTTTTGTAAAAATATCCGCGCGTTGAGTTTCCGAAGCCGTATAGACGACGCGCAATATTCCTGCCTCTGATATTTCACGCAACTGGTGGTATCGGACATCAATGTGTTTAGTTCTCTTGTGGAACTCGCGGTTTTTAGCCAGGCGAATTGTGCTCTGGTTGTCAACAAACAATACTGTCGTTTGTTCGCATTGATGTCCAATGCCGGCCAACAATCTTCTGAGCCATACAGCCTCTTTCGCTGCAGCTGATGCAGCGACATATTTCGCTTCCGTTGTGCTCAGAACTACCAACTTCTGTCTCTGAGAGGCCCATGTTACTGGGCCGTTTGCCAAACTAAACAAGTAACCCGTTGTCGAGCGTCTTGTTTCGAGATCGCTCGCATAATCCGCGTCTGAGTACCCGATCAGCTGTGGCTCGCTTCCGTCGCTTTGATACATTATACCTACGTCTTTGGTTCCGACTAGAAACGCGAAAATACGTTTAACCGCACGCCAGTGATTCTCGCTCGGTTTGTTCAAGAATTTGCTCGCGGTATTTACAGCAAATGCTATGTCCGGTCTCGATACAGTCGCAAGAAACATAAGCGATCCCACTGCTTCGCGGTATGGCGCATTGCACAATTTTTCCTCGTCTGACTCTACTGGGTGCAGTGCGACGTTTGGATCTGCAGGAACTGACAACGCTTTAGCCTGACTCATTTGAAAACGCTCAAAAATTTTTCGCGTATACGCGCCCTGGTGTACAAACATCGTTTTCTCGACGCGATCGCGAATCATTTGCAGCCCGGCAAAATTACTACAATTACCAATTGTAATTTCAAACTCGCTTCTTAACTTATCAATCACTCCTTTTAACGTGGCTCGTGACTTGCTCGCTACAAGTCCATCGTCCACGAACATCGCAAGGATTATTACACACCCGTTAAAGTCACTGTAAAAGATGCACGCGTCTGCATCAATTTGCACAAACTTATATCTTTTCAGAAAATCACAGAATTTGCGATTCCAGCATCGCGGCGCCTGCTTCAAACCATACAGCGACTTTCTCAGTCGGCACACAACCTCACTTACGCTTTGTCCGACTTTCAAGCCCACTGGTATCTTCATATGAATATCTTCCTTGAGGTCGCCGTATAGAAATGCGGTGCGCACATCAAATTGCACCATCTCGAGATCTTCTTGAGTGACTGTTGCCAACAGCACTCGCAGCGAATCGTAACGAACGACGGGGGAAAAGGTCTCCGTGTAATTCACGCCCTCTTCCTGGAGGAATCCTCTAGCACACAGCCTTGCCTTGTATCGACGCACGCTTCCATCCGGGTCTTGACTGACTTTAAACACCTACTTGGAGTCAATTGTCTTTTTCTATTGATCTCTCGGTACAATTTCCCAAGTACGATTCACCTCGTGTGCCTTAAGCTCTTCTTTAATGGCTCCGAGCCACTGATCAGCGTCAGGTCCACTTACCGTCTCCTCATAATTTTGCGGCACGTTGTACTCAGCGAAATCGATGTAATCGATCAACCAATTCGGTCTCTGGAGCTGCGCTCGATTTCTTAACTCACGATCTTGGTTAGCAGGTGCTGCAGGTGGATCTTCTATGCGGTGAACGGCCTCTGCATTCTCGACCGGCGGTTCAGCCTCGGCATCCCTGTTATCAGCTTCCTGCTCTGCGCCGTCTCGTGGTTCTTCTTCTTCTTCCCTCGGCTCGGCCAGCTGCTCTTCTTCTCTTCTCTCCATCCACTCTTCTTCGTCACTTGAGTCGCTCGAGCACGCATCTCTGCTGGTACTCTCGCGAAAAACCACATTTCTGGATACTGTTATTTTCTTTGTATCTGGATGATACAGCCGGTAGTTTGACGAGTCCCCGTCATATCCCACGAAGATTACTTTCTTCGCTCTGGCATCGAATTTTCGGGTAAACTGCTTCGGCACGTGTTCGTAGCCTTCCTCGCCGAACGCTCGCACGTGTCCAAGATCTGGTTTTCTACCTGTCCAAATCTCATACGGCGTTTTACTGTCGTCCTCCCCAGTTGCCGAAATTCGATTAAGCAGGTACACCGCAGTGTTGACTGCTTCCGCTCAAAACGAAGTCCCAAGTTGTTTTGCGTGTAACATAGTACGCGCGCACTCCACTACCGTCCTATTGTCCCGCTCGGCTCTCCCATTCTGCTCGGAAATATACGGAGCCGTCGTCTCGTGCTTTATCCCGCGCGACTGCATGTAGTTACGCATTGTCTCGTTGCAGTATTCGAGTCCATTGTCGGTTTTCAGGACTTTCATCGTGCGACCGAATTTATTTGCCAACGCGCGCTCGACGATCCTGAAGCTCTCAAACACATCAGACTTGTGTTTTACAAAGAACACCTGTCTAAAACCCGAGGCATCGTCCTTATATAGCACGAAGAATCTCGCGCCGCCGATTGATTCCTCCGACATAGGCCCGCACACGTCGCTATAAATAAACTCACCCGGTTCCCGACTCACTCGATTGACAATTTGTTTAAACGGTAGTCTGTGCGTTTTCTCAAATTTGCACGCGTCACAGAAGAAGTCTCGTTTGTCTCTCACCTTTACTCTGTTCACCATGCCGCTCGACACTAACACGGACAATGCACGTTTGTTTAAATGCCCAAGGCGCTCGTGCCATCCCTTCAAACTTGTTAGACTCGTTGTTGACACGTTAAGGATGTATTGCACCTATTTTCAAAGCGCTAGCAAGTGGATAAAAATTTGTGAGAATGTTCTTTTAGTCTTCCTGATGTGCTACAAAAAAGTAGAAACGAATCCACTAAACGGTTGCTGAGATATAACGATTTTAATTTTCACTGATTTTACACGTATTCTTATAGGAAGAGACGATTTTGGCGGATAAAACAGCTAAAAAAATGTTGAAGGAGCGCTACCAATATTTTGAATTTTTTTGTACATCTAGTATACGAATAGATAAAAATATCTGCCAAGTTTCAATTGTCTTCACTACACCGTTTTAAAGAAATAAATTATAACTTGAGATAATTGTGCTGTCGGCACGAATGTATCTCGATGGCTCGTGAAAGCGCGGCAACGTCGTAATCAGCTGGGTAAGCGAAGCATGACCTGCACATAACCTACGGTTGTCGCTACACGTATACAATATATGCCTTCTATTACTTCTAGCTAATTTTTTGTCTCCGTTGCACTGGTGAAGTGATAGAAATGGGAAATGAGAAACATAGCGGGATTATTGTAAAAATGTAAACGAACAGACATAACCTCGCAGCTCGCACCAAGTCTCGCACTGTTTTGGTACTGTGCAAGGCTGCCAACCTACGTGAATCGTTGTTACGTCTCTTTGAGAGAGTCGCATAACAATGTTTATAATAAATAATATTCAAAATTATCGTTTATATGATACATATTTATCTTTTTTGACATTATTAAAGTCACATTTGTTTATCAGCACTGCTGAATAATGTCTTTTGCTTTGAAATAATTTGACGTTATGAAGTTGAAATCAAGGCAAATAAAGCACTCGATGTCTTTCTTTTCTTTCTTCTTCTTTTTTCTCTTTGTTTTCGAGTCCTCAGAGGTAGATGTTTTCGTGACCTTCACCGCAGCAAAAACCGTTACCTCTCCCGCATCGGCGCTTAACCGGCTTTCCTCTCGAAGCAAACGTTCCTGGAGATTCTCGATTGTTTGCCTCGCTGGCTCAACACTGTCCCATGCAGTATGAAAAGCTAAGAACTTCGCTGTTAAGCTCGCCAACACCTTTGCCATGATGGTCACGTCCGACAAATTCTCTCCTAGATCCATGAGCTGCGTCGCCATGTTCTGCACCCTCGCCACGTGCTGTACGACCGTGTCCGTCGGGCCCATATGCGATACTCGTGGAACTTTTGTGTTAACATCAGCCTGTTCGACGCCGATTTCTGTGCGTAAATTGTCCCCAATTTGTCCCACATCTCTTTTGCAGTGACACAGGTCAGAAGAGGCTCGAGCTGCGAATATTCCATCGACGACGAGATAAAGAACATGGCCTTCGCATTGTCCTTGACCCACGCCTTTCCTTCCGCCGATGTTCGATCATGCGGCTCTACTCGATCCCCGTTCACGACGTCCAGTACGTCGTTTGCTAAGAAGATCTGCGTAACCTGGAACTTCCAGCCGAGAAAGTTCGTTCCGTCGAACTGGACATGCCTCGCCGACAATTCACTCGACATTTTTCACACTTTGCGTTCCTTAGCTCGTACACGAATTGCGCGGGAAAAACTGTCTTGCACAATGGCCGCCTCCCTGCAACCACACGACGCGTACCGTTTCTCGCCTTCGCTCAACTTTTCTCTTTATCTCGAAATACTACGCCACTGGGCCCATAACCTGTTG
>NW_020216262.1:0-4574 GCF_003070985.1 Temnothorax curvispinosus | reverse complement strand
ATCAAGATCGAACTTCACTTGGTAAGTTCGTTTAATCTTTAGATTATGCCGGGGGTCTCGTCCGGATGAATAACATGGTAGATGTTTAAAGAATGATTTGCCCTATCGTTGCGGATAGCGAATCTGGTAGCTGGTGTTTATGTAAAGAGTTGATCTTGTCAGGGATCTTCATATGCAGTTTATTATGTCCCGCAGTGGGGTTTCTTTTTTTTTTTTTTTTTTTAACACATTTGGAGTTGTGCAATGCAAGAAGTATGAGTAATGTAAAATATAAGGCGTTAGTCTGACAGAACAGCATTCGCAAAGGCGTGGGTATCTACTATTGGACGGTTGTAAAACTTTGCGAACGTTCGGGATTCGGCGGACCAGCCTGCTGCTCTCTTGATTAGATCTATAGAGACGCCTTTTTTGGCCGCGAAGGATGTGGAAGCGTGGCGCGTACTGTGTGCGGTGAAGTTTCCGTCCACTCCGCATTCGTTTAGCGTCTCGCGAATCCACCTGCTTATAGACTGTACGCCTACTGCTTTGTGCGGTCGCTTGAACGAGATGAACAGTTTGTCGCAGTTATCTGGCCGTAGGTTTTCTGTGCGGCGCAGGAAATGTTCCAGGAGGTTAACGATACAGAGATTGCTGCGTTCCGTGAATCGCGAAAAGATCAGGAGTGGTTGGCGGCGGCCTGGAGCGGACGTTTTGATGCGATCGGGGACCGAAATGATCATTTTTTCTTCCGTGATGGAAATTTGTGAGCGTCTAAGTGCTGCTAGTGTTTGGCAGCGTTGACCCGAGCCTAGGGCAAGGAGAAGAGCCAGTTTCTTTGTGACTCTCTCCAAGGAAAGGTCTTCGTGCGGAAAAAATGTTCCGAGTTTCGAAATAACGGGAGCAGGATCCCAGATGTGATCGTATCTGGGCCGTGGCGGCTTCAGGACGCTCGCACCCTTGCAGAATCTCTTTATGAGAGGGTCTTCGCCGATTGTGTTGCAGGATAGCAATGAAATGGCTGATCTCGAGGTATTGAGGGTAGAAAAAGAGCCCGCTCTTTCAAGTTCCTCTGTCAGGAAGCCGAGAACTTCTGATACCTTTGGGAAGAATGGCGAGGTCTTGTGTATCCGACAGAATGACCACCAGGCCCGTATGGGGCGTGTATATTGTTTCAGCGTTGATGGAGCAAGCGACGCTAGTAGTGCGTCTAGTGAGGGCTCCGGTACCTGGCGGATCCTAAACGCCTCCCTGATAACCTGGCTGCACCCAGGAAAAGCGTCCTGTGTGCTGGATGTTTCTTCCTAAGAGGGGCAGACAGAAGAAACTCAGAAGGTGCGAATCTAATTGGTTCGGATATTAGCAGGCGGCGAAAAAGAGGGAACCAGGCTTGTGAGGGCCACCATGGTACCACCAGGGTTCCCTCCGCTTCGTCGTCGACGATTTTTCGCAGGACGCGGGGGATTAAAATGAACGGGGGGAAAGCGTAGAAGTAGATTTCCTTCCAGGACAGGGTGAATGCATCTACTGCAAAGGAGCCCGGGTCAGGGATTCAGGACACGTAGCGCTCACATTTAGTGTTGAGCAGTGAGGCAAAGAGATCGACGTCGAAAGGGCCGAAGTGCTTAGAGATGTCGTCGAACGCGTGGTCCGAGAGTGACCACTCTGTATCGGTATCCGAGCGCCTGGATTCCTTGTCTGCGATAACGTTTTCGACTGAGGCAATGTAGGAAGCGAACAGAAAGATATTCCTCTCTTCGCACCACTGCCAGATGTCTCTGGCGAGGGAGGAGAGAAGAGGATGTTGTACTGAACCAAAGCGGTTGATGTAAGACAGGGCTGTGGTGTTGTCAATTCTGAGTAGTATTTCGCAGTTTTGGAGACTTGTGGCGAAGCATTTTAGGCCGAAGAAGGCAGCTTTCAATTCTAGCGCGTTAATGTGGAGGGCCCTGTCTGTCTCCGACCACCAACCGTGAGCATTGTGTGGGCCACAGGAGGCTCCCCAGCCTGACAGAGAGGCGTCCGAAAAAATTTCTAGCGCGTAACTACAGGTGCAGATGCGATTGTCCTGGTGTGGCTTAGACAGAGTCCTGCGCCACCATAAGAAATCCTCTTCTAGGACCTCGGAAATACGCATTACCGCCGCGTAGGAGTTTGTCTCTGATAGCGCCAAGAATTTCTCTCTTTCGAATCTTTTGGTGTAAAGAAGGCCGTAGCGCACGGCCGGGCACACAGAGACGAGAGAGCCGATCATCGCTGCGAAGTCTCGAATCGTGGAATGGGATTTTGAGGCAAATCCTGTTATCATTTTGAGGAGTTTCTCCCTACGTGTTTCGGGAATCGCGATGGACTGCCGTTCCGAGTCGAAAATGAACCCCAAGTATTTCCTTTTCCTCGCTGGATCTAATTCAGATTTCCTGAAGTTGATTATGAACCCTAGGGATGACAGGAGGTTAGTGTACGCCCGTACATTGGCACGGCACTTGGCTTTGAACGAGCCTAAGAGGAGGAAGTCGTCCAAGTAAACCACGGATTCAAATCCTTCTTCGCGGAGAAATGTTACCACTGGCCGAATGATTTTGGAAAAAATATATGGCGCGGTGGAAAGACCGAAAGGTAATGACGCGAATTCGTAAGTCACCCCTCGCCATTGGAATCTGAGAAATTTTCTGTGAAGAGGGTCGATCGGGACATGGAGATAGGCATCCTCAATGTCCAGCGTGGCCATTTCTGTGTTGGGGAGCATCAGGCGCACCACTGTCCTCCAGTCTTCTAGCTTAAAATGAGGAGGAGAGATGTATGAATTCAGTTCTTTCAAGTTCAGGATGAATCGCATGCCTCCTGAGGATTTTTCTCGCAGGAAAAATGGGGATAAGAACTGATCCACTGATGGATCTACAGTGACCACGGCGCCTTTTCTCAAGAGGCGGTCGATTTCTCGATCGCAATGCGCGGCCTCTGATGGGGACAGTTTTGGTTCGTCGAGAAAAGGTCTCATCTGTGGCGGAGAGGAGAAAGGTATTTGGTATCCCTGGATAGCCCCCAACACTACGGGATCCGTTGTTATCTTTTTCCAGTTGTGGAAGAAATGGGCCAGACGGCCCCCCAGTCTTACCGGAGCTAGCGGCGTCGGCGGGAGCGGGAGCGAGAGCGGGATCTCCGGGAGCGGCTCGATGTAGAGCGTGCCCCTGCTCGGCGAGCCGACGAGGTGTTCTGACGGGCAGGGGCTCTCCCTTTTCCCGAAGTCTTTTTCTGCTGACCCGGCTGCTTCGCGGGCTGTTGTCTTGCCGGCTGCGGGTTAGGCTTCGTTACTACCGGCGCGGGTCTCAAGAGGTCACGTGCCGCTTTCTCGCATGCCTGGGCGTCTTTCAGTTCCTCCGCGAATGCAGTTCCGAAGAGCCACTCGTCGATGGGAGCGTCGTCCGCGACGCCTTTTCCCATGAGGCTGAGCGACGGTTTGATGAATGCTCGCCTTGCCAGAGAAAGGCGATATTGGTGGTCTGCGAGCAGGTATAGCCCTTCTGCCAGCCGTCTTAGTACTGGATTGACGCTTTCGGGCAGCTGTTCTCTTACCTCCGGTGCCAGAAGCTCCGCGATGGCAGATCCAAAAGCGTTCAAGGATGCTGCCACTTGAACCTGTGCCGAAGCTTGATGTTCGTCTCGTTTCACTACCGAGGCTGCCGTTTTCAGAGCCGGGGTTAGGAGTTTATTAAGCTTTGGTGGACCCAGTACGGCGAGGTGTCCCGTCGCCTCGTGCTGTTTTAGCAGTCCAGTGCGCTGCTCGTCTGCTAAGCCCCTGCGAGCTGTGCTTTGGACAAAGTTGAGCAGTGCGGAGGGCCATGGGCAGTCAGGCGGTGGCTTCTCCAGCGGACCGAACAGCTCGTCCATCAGCGGGTCATGACCCGTCGCTGATTCTCCCTGAGCGGTTTGCGACCCTTCCAGGAAGGAGACAGAACGGTCCTGCGTTACCTCGGGGGACCCTGAAGGCATTAGTTGCGTCAAGCAGTGCGGAGAGGCGCGGAGTCGGTTATGTCCCCTCTTTGCCAAGAAGCCGACAACAGTCGGGGTCGAGGGTCACTGAGGGAACATACCTGGTTCGCGGCCCCGGTTACTAAGAACCGTCTCCCCCTCTCCGCTCGGGTCCGTGGCCGAAGGCTGGGCTGCGTCGGGCTCGGTCGACACGGTCGTCCTAACCTCAATGGACGTGAGACGTTCTTCTTGCTGTGCGAGCTTTTCGAAAATTTTCTCGAGTACCTGGTTGGTAGGAGGTGACCGCGGATGGCTCGAGGAACCGCTAGATGTCCGACTGGATGCTCGAGTGGGTGATCTGCTTCTGGTTCTCTCGCGGGCGTGACGGCGGGCGTGCCGTTCCGTCTCGCGAGATTTACGGCGTGATTTTCGGTCTCGCTTGCGAGAGCGACGGGACCGAGAACGCTGTCCGTCTCCAGACAAGCGATCTCTCGACTTACTTCTAGCCATCGATGAAGAATAACACCGAAATTATCTAGAAAACACCAGCTAGCGTGTTGTCGTTGCGAGCAACAGAAACACAATGAAGGAGACGGCGCCACGCCGCCGGGGCGCCACGGCGCAGCGCC
>NW_020216261.1:0-2173 GCF_003070985.1 Temnothorax curvispinosus | reverse complement strand
ATGTATTATACCAATAAATGATCGATATATCACGGTTTTCCATTACTTGGATAAATTCGATCCGGCAGATTTGTATGTTATTCCACGCTCACAATCCAAAAGTGATGAGCAAATTACATCGAAATCAGCGAAAAATTCAAAGCCGCGATACATTCGAATCTAATTGTTACAAAGAAATTGTTACCGACCGTATAAATATCGCAATAAAACAATAATTTATAGCTCCCTTACCTTTCGATTCCGTGAGATGAATAAATTGGGCGAAATACTTGATTCGATAAATAGTCGATGCATTTACAATCGTTAATCGCGGGAGTTAATTAATCCGGCTGATATAGCAGCTAATAATTATTCGTAAAAGATAATCACATTTAGTATCTTCTGGCACTTGACATGATCGCATTTCGTCGGCTAATATATACGGCGACACGCGGTACGACTCGTGACGCAACCTGCTCGTTCGAGCCTCGCTGCGTGAATTACAATGCTAGCACGGCCGCGGTGTCCTTGTTTGTGTATCAAAGCAAACGCCAAGGCCGCGCGCCAACCGACTTGTCGACTTTTCGAAATACTCAACGTTTTATTATAAACGATAAATTTCAAATACCTTCTTCTTTACATCTTAGACTTTAATTTTAATTTATAGACAGTTGTAAAGTAATTAATTTGACATTTATTTAAAGTGTAATAAAATTTAAAGTGTAATGAATCTGACATTTATTTATGACGTAGTATATCGAAAAATTTATGTAATTTAATTTATTATTACTTTTAACGACAAACTTTTACATCTCGAAACGGTTTAAATAACGTGATGTTATAAATCAAAAGTTTTCCCAAGATTTTTTTACATTGTAGCGAAAATGTTACGAGATTCTAAAAACTATTAGTGTCGAATAACTATTGATATACACTTTTACATATAAGCTTTTTTCAAAGAATTTATTATTGAACCGCGAGGAATAAAACTCAAACTATATGTCTCAAGACAATTGTATTTAACTCTATTTTCTCCAACGTTTTTTCCGCCCCTTTAATCCTCCAACCATGCACTTTCGAGTCCCATGTGTTTTTCAAAATGTTAATAGCTTTGAAAAATTCCCCAAAAATTATTATATCTTTGTACCTTCGACTAAAAATCAATGTAAATAACATTTGGAAATCATTTATTTAAATATTCTTTTACAACAATTATATATGTTGCGACAAACACACGTTATGACTCGTTTTATTTAAAAAATCATAACTCACGAACAAATTGACGAAGCTTAATAATCAAACACGCGAATTAAAGCTAAAAGTAGTGCAAATGAGAAAAAAATATGAGATATAATTATTAATTAAATAACAATATTTAATTTCGTCGCCGCAAATTTGGTAATTTTTAAATGGTACAGAAGGACTTTAATGATAAAACTATAATGTTACAAACATGTTTTTCAAAGAAAATCGATCTAAGCATCCATAGATAAAATTTGTCACAGTATCGATCTACAAAAGCAATATAATATTGATGATATGACAATGATAATGAGATAGGCAGGCAATGATAATAAGACAGGCAGGCAAATTTATGTGGAAGTGAAATATCTTCGGAGGTAAATCAGCTAATGTGGCGGCGAGTCATTAGCGTGGCGATGTATTTCCAATACGCTCCACCACTTCTGATCGCGGATTCCGTTGAAAAAGTAGGCGAAAAACGGGCGCGAGAGGGGAAGCCACCGGCGTTGACGTCGACGCTTGGGTGGGAACGGGCGATATTATACAGTCAGCGCCGATAAACGCGACGAAGCGTTGCGGCACGAAGCGAGATAAGGCATTTCGCGTGCGAACGCGTCCGTATGCTGCCTTAATTCGCATCGACGATGGACGAGTCCGTTCATTCCCATATCGGCTTTCATTTTATATTTTCAGCGGGCGAGCGCGCACGATCGCTGCGCGAAAAACGCTGCTGATTTTTTATTGCCGTTTGAGGTGTAGTGCACCCAAGCGGCAATTACGGCATATTTCCATTAACGCTGCGACGCGATTCGAGAGTAAAAATTTGAGGGGACTAAAATTTTTTAATTCGCTAGTAGGGAAAATGCTAATAGACTTCGGTACTTCAATCCTTCTCTCACTTCATTTTCTTTATCACCATCCAGAAAAAAATACAATTATGCCGATAAATGCG
>NW_020216260.1:0-1015 GCF_003070985.1 Temnothorax curvispinosus | reverse complement strand
CGAGTTGGATACTAAGCTGCAGAGACTTGTTAATTGTTGCATAAGATTTATTTTCAATCTCAAGCGAGATGAGCATATCACTCCGTTCAGGCGTCGTCTGGGATGGCTCTCGGTCAGAAATAGAAGGCTTTATTTTCTTGGCTGTCAAACTTACCGTGTTCTCTACGCTCAATCTCCTTCTTATCTTCAGGAACTTTTCATCCCTCCTGACTCAGCTTTGAGAAGATCAGACCGCTTGGCCTCATCCTCGCATACATTTCACATTCCTCTCCATCGAACTGTTACCTACCGCAATTCTTTCCGACTCTCTGCAATGTACTTTTGGCACTCTCTTCCTGACAATATTAAATCTGCGTCTTCTCTTAGCTCTTTTAAGAATCTCCTTCGTCCGTATTTATTTGCTTTGGAGTCTGACTGACTTTGATTGCTTTCTGTTCGCTGCTTGCCGTTTGGCGCACACGCGAGTCTGTGTCCTTTTCTGTCTAACTGTTGGCTCTTGGCATTCTCTTCCTGATGAAATTACAACTGGACTTCTGTTTTTGCAGTAGCGTATTCTGTATTTTTTGTAGTTATTTTTGCGTAGCGTTGTTCTCCTAGTTTTAAGCTGCATCAATTTTTAAGGCGAGTTAGTTGTAAGTTAGTTTTAAGTGCGTACTGTTTGAGAGAGAGCATGGACATGTTCTATTTACGTGTATTATATTGTATTCATTCTTTGCCCTTTAGCTATTGCTTGGGCAAAGTAAACATACAATCAATCAATCAATCAATCTCTCTCTCTCTCTCTCTCTCTCTCTCTCTCTCTCTCTCTGGTGAGTACAGCGTGCACGTCCGCTCTGTTGTTCCTGCTTTGAACTGGCACATCTCTGCTGCTAGCTGCCTTCGGGCAATTCTTGTTGCAGAATCGAGCAGGTCTTTCGTTGCTTGTTAAGATTGATATTGCATCTTTCTTTCCTTGCAACTGCTGTCCTGGATATCCTGAGGTATAATATCTTCTCTTATTCTAACCTCACTTTTG
>NW_020216259.1:0-1071 GCF_003070985.1 Temnothorax curvispinosus | reverse complement strand
TTTTGGGTATGTATAAATGGTCTACGTGAATTCTAGAGCGCAGTCGAGAGTTCGATACGGTTCGAGTAAGTTGCAATAAACAGCCTCCAGATACGATGAACACTCACGGTGCGAACTACTACGTTCCGATTCAGGACGAAACGTGTAGGAAACAGCACAATGAGTAAGTACCGCTAATTTTCATATATACTTGTGCAAAAAAAAACTTTTATAAACATATAATTGTATTTTTTCAGTTTTGATAAACCCCGCTACACACCACGTATTTTGGGAAGGAGATTTGCCTTGACATCAACAGCGTATAAATTTTTGGATGTTGGAATCAACGCGGGACTTATGTCCTCTGTGGATATACTTATTGGCGATAACCGAGGCAATCGGATAATTCTGCCACATGCAACGTGGGTGACATTCATAAAAAAACGTGCAGATATACAGCGACTCGTGCAGTCATCGTTACCATCACCGCTAACGTTTCGAGATCTGGAGCTTGTTAAAATACGTGACGCAGATATTGTAAAATTGACGTCGCGCGGCACCAGCTTGTACATAAAACCATCAACTGTACTCTTCCTGTTCGAACTAGAACATTGTGTCGAGAATGTGTATTTTCAACTATGTCAAAATGTTCACTGCGTAAGTGAAAAATTCAAACAGTTTGTAACAATTTTACGTCAAAATTTTATTACCGATAAATGTAACGCAGTTACAGTCTTGCGTGACGTTTATGATAAAAATTCGATTATTGATTGCGAATTATTAGCCTACGCTTTGGATACTATTGTGTATAATGCGCTACATTATAAATAAATGTATATAATATGGTTAAAAAGTTTTTCCTTTTCATTTACCGTTCATCCCATTTCCTGTCATAAAGCTGTCTACGTTTATCGTTTACTTAAATTTAATATTAAAAATTAAATGTCGCGAAAATCTGAACGATTAAATATCGCTGGCGAAGAAAAGATACGTGATCGCGCGAGGGAAAGAGACCGCGAACGGGGCCACGAGCGAGAACGCGAACGGGGGTCGGGAGCGAGAGGGACCGCGCGCGAGAGAAAGAGACCGCGC
>NW_020216258.1:0-1245 GCF_003070985.1 Temnothorax curvispinosus | reverse complement strand
ATACGTGCGATGTTAAAGCTAAGTTTATACCTATAAGGAAAGTTATGTAACAGTTCTTATCTCTTCCTGGAGTATTGGAAACTATTCTCCATTATATGGATAGTGTGCAGAATGAGAAAGGAGTGCTTTTAAATTTTATTCAAGGTGAGATATGGCAAAAGAAAGTGCAACTCCATTATAAGAATAAAATCGTTATTCCTCTCTTTTTTTTCTTTGATGACTTAGAAGTTAATAACGCACTCGGTTCTCATGCTACTGTCCAAAAACTTGGCGCGGTTTTCTATTCTATACCATGTTTACTTCCTCAGTTTACTTCTCAATTGACTAACATTTTCCTTGCTTTACTGTTTCATTCTGCGGATAGAAGTCAATTTGATAATACTAGTGTCTTCGGTATTCTCGTAGATGAAATCAATTATTTACAGAAAGAGGGTTTGCATATTGAGACCAAGACAGGTGTTGTTCAAGTATTTTTTGTTTTAGGCCTAATCTTGGGAGACAATTTGGGGTTAAATTCAGCGTTAGATTTTGCAGGAGGCTTCAATGCCACATACTACTGTCGTTTATGCAAAATGTCACGAAATGAAGCTCATTCATGCTCCGTTGAAAAAGAAAATCTATTACGAACTGAAACAAATTACAATAATGACGTAGAAACTAAACATCTAACAGAGTGCGGCATCAAACAAAATAGTGTATGGAACAAAATAGATAATTTCCATGTTACTTCTAATGCTGCGGTAGACAAAATGCATGATTTGGATGAGGGCGTATATAAATATGGAATGGCTCATATTCTGTATTATTACATAATTAACACAAAACAAATTTCTTTGTCCTGTCTAAATAAATGGCTGAAAGCATTTGATTATGGCTGCAATAATATAACAAACAAGCCACCTCCCATAATTGATGATGAAATAAGGAAAAAGGATTTAAAATTTTCGGCTAGTAAAATGAATAATTTTATACTACTGTTTCCTTTTCTTCTTGGTGAAGATGTCCTTCATGATGATGTATGGCAATATTTCTTGATTCTTCGTAAGATACATGACATTGTTAATGCTAAATCTCTTCAGAAGGAATGTACTGAGTTATTAGGAGTTTTAGTAGAAGAACATCATGAAAAATATCTTCACCTTTTCCATGATAATCTTAAATGTAAACACCACAATATGACTCATTATAAAACAATAATGAAAAAAAGCGGGCCTCTGTCTCATTTGAGTGTTATGCGGTTTGAAT
>NW_020216257.1:0-3222 GCF_003070985.1 Temnothorax curvispinosus | reverse complement strand
TTTTATAGAATAAACCGATTTTAACGCCTTTTAATGAAAATTATACCAACACTTTTAACATATTTTGGCTATCTGCATGTAACAGTTTTTTTGATTTTTTTTTCGTTTTTTTGGTCGTTACAATTAATGGATCGGACGAGGCTAACAAGAAATGCAGCAAGTCCGATTTGTGTGAATTCGAGAATCTTTCCTCGTTCCATGTTTCCTAACGGACTTGACAATTTTATTTCGGGCTTCCAGACTTTCTTCCGTATAAAATCCTAAAGGGAGCGACAATGCTTCAATAACTTTTGCTCCATGTAACAATACTTTATGCACTGACGCAGGCATAAAATACCACGGATACTTGGATACGTACAATTTCGCTGTTTTGAAAGCATACGTTTCAAATTTAATTGCATCGATATGTTCCCCAGATGCCATTGTTTGCAAGATTACATGGAATCTATGTATTAATTGCTCGTCTACACCGGTGATTTTACTAGTAGTTTTTACGTTAGAGAAAAACGTTCTAGCAGTATTGCCATTATTAGTTGTCCCACTTCTTTGTTTAAGCACATCAACAAGCAGTCCTAATTGCTCTCTAAACCCTTGTTGTATTTGTTTTTTTAGTGGAGTGTGCTATACTCTTGTTTTCCTCCTGAATAGTCCACTTTTTAAATGGTAGCCTGTACGCAATATGTAATACGCACTTCATAAATCTTATCCACGCATGAAGCGTTGATAAGCCAAATTGTAGCGCGGTCACATCTTTAATTTCTCGATGTCTTTCAAGATCGTTCATTTCACTTGGCTTTGAGCCGCATAGACAACATATTGATGCAGAAGATGTTCCAGAAATTACCTGAACCACCTTTCCGTCCACCATGGTGCAATTGAAATTCATGGTACACGCATACTTGGCAGGTTGTAATTTGTAATGTAGTCGGCTCAAGATTTTGAAGTAAAACTTCTTCAGGCACGGTAGTGAGTTCGATTTGCGACACGAAAAAGTGTAACGGAAGTGAAACTTCTTTGGTATGGTAGTAAGTTCGATTGTGCGACACGAAAAGTGTAACGAAAATTTGACCAATAGGCGTACGGCGTTGACGAGACGGTTCTTCTTCTGGCACGGTAGTAAGTTCGATTATGCGACACGAAAAGTGTAACGAAAATTCGACCAATAGGCGTACGAAATTAAACTTCTTTGGTACGGTAGTAAGTTCGATTGTGCGACACGGAAAGTGTAACGAAAATTCGACCAATAGGCGTACGAAATGAAACTTCTTTGGTACGGTAATAAGTTCGATTGAGCGACACGAAAAGTGTAACGAAAATTTGACCAATAGGCGTACGGCGTTGGCGAGACGGTTCTTCTTCTGGCACGGTAGTAAGTTTGATTATGCGACACAAAAAGTGTAACGAAAATTTGACCAATAGGCGTACGAAATGAAACTTCTTTGGTACGCGCGTACGGTAGTAAGTTCAATTGTGCGACACGAAAAAACGTCACGAAATAGTGTCACAAAAATTTGACCAATAGGCGTACAAAGTGAAACTCCTTTTGGATCGGTAAGTAAATTCGATTTTGCGACTCGAAAACGCGTCACGAAAATTCGATCAGGCGTACGGCACTGGCGAGACGGATATAGTGAGAACTGCGTGTAACACTATATTTTCGAGTTGCGGGCGGCTTGGAGTGACTTCCGTTGCATTGTTTTTGTATTAAGGCTCTTGGGTAGTCACCGCGGCCATATTAGATTCTTACTATCAAGGCAAGGAAAACACCTAATTTTAAGTTGCGGTATTTTCCGAAATAAAAAGACATTTCAATAAAAAATCACGACAGATCGTTTCAGCACACTTCAAAAATTGACCGGATACTATCCTTTTTCCTCGACAATAAACAAACAGCCATAAAACAAAGGCTAAACATACGGAAAACAAGCCGTTTGACGACTATCGAAAGGAGTGGTGAATGTTCCTTCCGCATATATATTTCTTGCAAATCTTACCATACAGTCAATTTTACGAGTTTCACGAATACGTTAAACGTTAGAGCACAAGTACAGAGCGAATAATAAAGAAATATACCGCAACTTAAAATAAGGTTGTCAACATGTCACAAGACAGAATTCTCCATTGAAGAGAGTGAGAGGAGAGAGTTCTTATTTCTGCCGCGACGGTACGGCGCCACCGTCAACGCAGAGTTCTCGGCTCAGGGACCAGGAGCCTTAATTTCAGAAAAGTTATGGCAAAGCCTTGCTTTCAAAAGTTTCACTTCTAACGCGCGTGGCGACCACGCGTTCATTTTTTTTTAATTTCATTTCTGATGTAGTCATACTCAGAAAGCGTTTTTTCAGGTGTTTCTTTTGAAAAATCAAACTTTATAGGGTTGCAAAACTTCATCGAACCTGGCGTTGGATTTTTCCAGATGACAAATTGTTTATAGGAGGTACATGTTATTTGTAACGGAACAAGTGCGACTGAAAAAATGCTTTCGTCTGAAAAAGTTGGCTGAGTAAACCTTTGCTTGTACGTTGATAAACCTGACGCTCCATCGCAGCCCTATTTTGTGATCATGTGACATTTTATATTTTTACATTTTTCCAACTCACTCGGAAAAATACCTGGAACTTACAGTCTTTCAACAGTGTGGTTGAGAAGTGCCTGTAACTCTACAGTTGCACTTGTCTCCGTAATAGTGATAGCTGAAGGCTCAGGATAGCATTCATTTTTTGCCACTGTCAATGTTTTATATGTTGGCAAAACGCAAACATTATGTTCTGCTAGTAATTCACGCATACTTTCGTACTGCAATTTCGATAATTTCGAGTTCATGACGTGTCCTAGTGCTAATTCGCAAGATATTGGTTTTACACCCCCATAATTTGCAGTACTAGTACAGGCTGTGACATTTTCGTTTTGCCCGCTTCTTTGAACATCACTGGTAAGCATAACATGAACTTCTTGATTACAAGCCTCGCTAAATGCTTGCAAACGCCTCTTTTTGGTTCGATCCGAGCAATCCGCGAAGTTTTTCAGTGTATTTTTTCCTTTTGCAGATTCTTTGCATTTTGCAGATTCAGGGGGTATTGAGAATTTAGAATTTAACCACGATTGATTATTTTTAACAAAATTTTCTTTGTTGTAGAAGGAATTTTTCCATTTCCTCATAAAAGTCGGTATAAATATTCGATTAAGTTTTCGCTCAATTATATTAATTTGTTCATCATTTAAATT
>NW_020216256.1:814-1618 GCF_003070985.1 Temnothorax curvispinosus | reverse complement strand
CTCGTCTCAGTACTGACCGTGTATAAGGCCAGAAATGATATTGATCCTCGGCCAAAAGTCGGCTGAGTACTGGGGATGTATTGGGTCGACTTAGAAAATTTTCGCTCAAGACCGGAGGTAACAACCGCGCGAAAGCAACACGCCGCGAGGGGACTTAACTTTTTGCTCGAACGGCGCCGGAGGTAACAACCGCGCGGAAGCAACACGCCGCGAGGGGACTTAGAGAGCTTTTTGCTCGAGCATTGCCGGAGGTAACGACCGCGGCGCGGAAACAACACGCCGCGAGGGCACTTTTCGCTAGAGCCCACGCCGGAGGTAACGACCGCGTTCGTGCCTCTCGGTTACAAGTATCCCCAATTATAGTGTCATTCGTCTCGCTTCGCGTCTCGCCTCCGGCGCCCGTAAGCGACCGTGCGTAAGACCGTGCGTCGCCGATCGCTCGGCCGGCCGGTTGGGTACTATAAGAGGTTCGGTGAGCGATACGTACAGACGTGCAAACGCGTTTCGCTTGGTCCGTACGAATGTGTAAAACGTTTGTGGAATACGTACAAGAAAGGGGCGACGAAG
The DNA here is from genome assembly GCF_003070985.1 of Temnothorax curvispinosus. NCBI lineage: Eukaryota > Metazoa > Arthropoda > Insecta > Hymenoptera > Formicidae > Temnothorax > Temnothorax curvispinosus. The sequence continues at coordinate 1,051 of NW_020216256.1, read as the reverse complement.
TCGATGCGGGGAGCATCGTTTCCCAACCATATTTTGTTCCAAGGTGAGTCTCGTCTCAGTACTGACCGTGTATAAGACCAGAAATGATATTGATCTACGGTCGAAAATCGGCTCAGTACTGGGGATGTATTGGGTCGACTTAGAAAATTTTCGCTCGAAACCGGAAGTAACAACCGCGCGAAAGCAACATGCCGCGAGGAGATTTAGAAAGCTTTTTGCTCGAGCGGCGCCGGAGGT
>NW_020216256.1:0-804 GCF_003070985.1 Temnothorax curvispinosus | reverse complement strand
CTCGTCTCAGTACTGACCGTGTATAAGGCCAGAAATGATATTGATCCTCGGCCAAAAGTCGGCTGAGTACTGGGGATGTATTGGGTCGACTTAGAAAATTTTCGCTCAAGACCGGAGGTAACAACCGCGCGAAAGCAACACGCCGCGAGGGGACTTAACTTTTTGCTCGAACGGCGCCGGAGGTAACAACCGCGCGGAAGCAACACGCCGCGAGGGGACTTAGAGAGCTTTTTGCTCGAGCATTGCCGGAGGTAACGACCGCGGCGCGGAAACAACACGCCGCGAGGGCACTTTTCGCTAGAGCCCACGCCGGAGGTAACGACCGCGTTCGTGCCTCTCGGTTACAAGTATCCCCAATTATAGTGTCATTCGTCTCGCTTCGCGTCTCGCCTCCGGCGCCCGTAAGCGACCGTGCGTAAGACCGTGCGTCGCCGATCGCTCGGCCGGCCGGTTGGGTACTATAAGAGGTTCGGTGAGCGATACGTACAGACGTGCAAACGCGTTTCGCTTGGTCCGTACGAATGTGTAAAACGTTTGTGGAATACGTACAAGAAAGGGGCGACGAAGTCGATGCGGGGAGCATCGTTTCCCAACCATATTTTGTTCCAAGGTGAGTCTCGTCTCAGTACTGACCGTGTATAAGACCAGAAATGATATTGATCTACGGTCGAAAATCGGCTCAGTACTGGGGATGTATTGGGTCGACTTAGAAAATTTTCGCTCGAAACCGGAAGTAACAACCGCGCGAAAGCAACATGCCGCGAGGAGATTTAGAAAGCTTTTTGCTCGAGCGGCGCCGGAGGT
>NW_020216255.1:0-1836 GCF_003070985.1 Temnothorax curvispinosus | reverse complement strand
TATATACGCATGGTAGAAATACAAGGGTATGCTCATACCGTGTCAGACCACTGCGCATTCCCACCACTTTTATGTAAACTTACGTCATATTCGTGTAGCATCGGAATGAATCGGATGTACTCGGTGATTCGCAATGGCTGCGTTCGCTCGGTTCGCTGTTTATGTCGAGTAATTCGTTTGTGATTATTACAGTGTACGCAATGACGTGTAATGTGAAAGGGTGTGGGAACTATCCGGCAAAGACCAGAAAGATCGAAGGAAAAAAAATAAAATATTTTTCCTTCCCAAAGGATCCAGCACTGTTTAATAAGTGGCGTCAAGCATGCGGAAAAGAAAATATTTCACCAAAATATGGTTTGTACTTTTGTATAGATTTCTCTTGTTTATTATTATAAGCATATATTTAAGAATCTTAAACCTTGTTTGCTTCAGCTAGGATATGTTCGAAGCATTTTGCTGATGAAGCTTTTACGAAGCCCTTACAAGAACATCTACTAGGTTATTCACCTATACGAACTAGGAAGATACATCCTGATGCTATCCCGACGTTGCATCTCCATGCAGTACCTCCACTAACATCAAACGAAAATGTGTTAGCTGAAACAATGCCTTTGCCTGTATCAAATGAAGTTTCGATGGATGTTGAACAGACACCAGCATCGTCCAGTATAGAAGAACAGACACCAGCATCGTCCAGTACAGAAGAACAGACAGCAGCATCGTCCAGTACAGAAGAACAGACACCAGCAAAATATAAAGCAAAATATATAGCCGGATACGTAGCATTTAGATTTAAAAGCACAGATAAAACATTAGGTATTGAAACGCGTCAATTGGAAACAACGGGTGACCAAGATTGGCTGCAAGTTATTTCGCGAGGAAAATGTATGTATCCGAGTGACAAATTATTACAATGTGCTCGTATAATGAATATTGAGTTTGCTAAATATCACGGATCCAGTTTGAATAAAGAAAATCTTATATTTCAAAACTTAGCAAAAATAATAGAACCACAATTGAAAATTAAAATACCGAGAGAGGCATTACTATGCCTCATTAGGACTAGGACATATATTAGGCTGCGCGAAATGAACCGAGCGATTGCAATCGCAAATCACAGGCAAAAAAGAAGAAAGATGTCAAAATTTACTAATAAAAAACCTGTATATTAAATATTTGCATTTATTGTTATTTGATCTTTTATCTGCATCTTTCCTCTGCATATATAGTTCTTTATGTCGTACGCCACAATATATTTTTGTTTTGCGTCTCAGCTGACAATTCTTTTCCAATCGTTTTCCGACCAGTTTTGATTAAAACTAATAATTCGCAGAATTTTAATAATAAATGACTGGAAATTAAAATCTCGTTTTATGTGAAATTTTTCCGTACGTCGCAATGATTTTTATTCAATGCACACAATTATTTTTTTCTTAATAATAATAATATTTTCTGTAATATCATATATTTAGACAAATCCACATAAAATAATTATAAAATTCGTCAAATAACAATAACGTTTCTAACATCTACAACGAGAGACAAATTCGGGAAACGATGAGCGTTTATCCGTATGTCACGTGCGTTTTTTTATATTTATATATTTTTGTTCATATATATTTATTTATTTATAAAACAGAATTTTCTCTCACATAAATGATCAACATTATTTTGTATTCACATATTGTCCGCTCAAAATGCTTTTATAAATGACTATTATAGATTCGCTGCTTAAATGTGCCGCTCAGTGTGACGTAAGGTTGGAAAAGTCGCTGATTGGCTGGGTTCGGAAATATGCGCAAGAGCATACCCTTGTATTTCTACCATGTATATACG
>NW_020216254.1:0-1878 GCF_003070985.1 Temnothorax curvispinosus | reverse complement strand
GCTTTATGTAAAAATGAGGGTATTTTATCTTGAACGTTTCTTTGAACGCTATAAATGACGCTATAAAGCCTCGTCCGATCAATCGACGACTGTTTCGCGGAGATTGAGATTAAATCAGGAACGTTCAATTCGGAAGCAACCGATACGTACTCTAGAGCAATCTGAACGCTCCACCGGGCTTGCAGGATATCACAAATACAAGCAAAATACATTTCACGTGACATGCGAATTCTATACTGTCGTTAAATTCGTAAATGAATTTAAGTAATCCTCGATTATTTAAGAAGATGCGGAAAAAGGACAAATAAATCTTATACATCTTCTCACAAGTATCTACTCGAGAATCGGAATTCGATGGCGCGGATATATCCGGATTAGCAATGTTCATGATCTCCGTTTATATTTACACACCTGCTCGCGTATTTCGTAATTAAGTTTATTAAAATGTATTTTAATATAGAATACAATAGAAATAAAGATATTCTTTCCCTAATAAAGATCCGCGCTTATTGTTAGTCAAATGCATATATTCCGCGGCGCTAATCAATCATGCGAGCCTGGGGACTCAATCCGATATTCGAATATCTAATGTCAAACGTTATTTTAAAGAGAACTTATTCGCGCAGGACAAATTTAAACTCGGTTCGAGCTACAAAATTCATGGGTTAGTTCACTTGCACGTGCACGATCGAAATATAAATTATTCCGGCGTTCGAATTCGCGCACTTGGTCGTTAAAACAACATGCGGCGTATTTGGTTAACCATGGTAGCGAAAGAACGCGTATAGCGGGTGCCGCGAAAATATCGTTAACAATTAATAACGATTCGGAGGATTTCACGCGACCTCATGAAATTTCTGTCCGAGGAAAAAGTATTCTCTCAACGGTTCACGACAAATAATCATAAATCAAATTACAATATTGCGAGATATGCTTTGGATATTCTTATAGATTCTCGGAAAGAAATACGAGCCTCTCTGAAAGTCCGTATGGTCGACGATACACGTTTTCCTCTTTTATCACTGTCGCCGTCGCATAGGATCCGCATCTTCTTGACAGAAAAATATCGCCGTTCGGCTCACCGTTTGTCGTTCTGTTATTGGTCGCGCAATTGCGGATAAACATCACCGACGATTAAACGAAAGCGCAATTTGCGTTTAACGCGCAATGATAAAATACCTCGCGCTCAAACGAAGCGAAAAACGAACGTTTTGGAGCAAGCGTTTTCTACTGGAACAACTGAAACGTACAAAATTGAAATTCCTATTAAAGGGGCAGCAACATCATCCGTGCTTCAACTCCGCTTGAACGTTGGATGTTGGGGCATGTATATACTCTCTGATTCACGGATTTTTGTAACATAGCACTTCAAATTAATTCATTTTTCTTAAATATTTAAAGCAGTTATAAATTTATAAATCTATAAATTTATAAATACGCTTTCAAAAATACGTACATAATGTATCAGTTATAATTGTAAATAATAACTAATATATTAAAATTTATTCAACATGCCATGTAATTTATGAATTTCAAATATTTCGACAAATTTAAGTTTTCGCATGTAATATAGATAATATGTGAATTAATTATATAATTATATAATGTAGTTATAATATACAAGTGGAATGGAGAGAGAAATGTATTACACACATATTTGATATAATATATTATAAAATAATATATTATAACTTTTATAAAAAAACTTATATATATATTATACTAACTTATATATATATAAGTAAATGAAACGATATACATATATATATATATAAATATTCAGTGACTCGTTACTAATTCGTGATTAATTTGTTATTACTTCGATATATATATATATATATATATCGTTATTTGGATGCAATTTTTCTGATTACGCAC
>NW_020216253.1:0-1063 GCF_003070985.1 Temnothorax curvispinosus | reverse complement strand
GGCGGATACCTGAATACCCGGGTATCCGTTTCTTTTTCCGAGCTCTAATTTATATATCGGCAAAAAACACGCGGCACGTTCTTCAGCCCAAACGGCACACGCACGAATTCAAACTGGCCCAGGGGCATCGCAAAAAACGTATACTTCACTAACGCCTTGTGTACTTCTAGATGGTAATGTCCGTCCTTCACATCTAAGTCAGTAAAGTACCCCCCGCAAGCTATCGATATTATCGTCGATCCGTTTAGGTGGGAAATTATCGCGTATGGTAATCTTATTTAATTCACGAAAATCCACACATAGTCGATAACTGCAGTTATTCTTTTTTCTACGTGGACGCGAACTTATGGACTGTTCGTGATTAAGCGCAATAACCATTTCAAATTCAGGCACGAATTTTCCCTCTCGAATATTCGCCAGGTCACATGACTGATTCGCTTCGCGGATTCGCGCTGACATATCTTCCTCTACAGCCGGATTCACTTTCAGCTCGTCGCAAGTTCGAGCAAAGTCATCACTGTATTCGATATGTGATAATTGATCAATCGCGCGCGCCTTCTCGACCCCTATGACCTCGAGAGTTTCCCCGAATGTAACGCGTAAATGCGGGCAATTTAAAAAATCTCTTCCCAACAGAACATCGTACGTCATCGTATCGCTTGGCACCGTATAAAATTTCATTTCAAAACGCACGCCATTCACCTCTAAGACGCCGCGAAACACCCCGTCGATGTTTAACCTCAAGCCGTTAATTCCGCGAAACTGACGGGATTCTTCTCCCTCAAGCAGACGCGACTCGCCCGGGATCACATCGCTTCGCACAAGACTGATCGGCGAGCCCGAATCGATCAGCGCGTCGACAACGTAACAACACGATTCATTATTTATATTCTTAGGCGAAATTTTCACACGAGTCGCGTAAGCCTTTAAGAATTCGATAGATTGTACCATGTTCATGGACGCCGCTCGCGCAAAGTCTCTCGCCGTCTCCGCCGCTGGGGGCTGACTCCGCTTCAGGCAGTCCCTCGCCATGTGCTCCGCCGATCCGCACACAAAACACGAC
>NW_020216252.1:0-1961 GCF_003070985.1 Temnothorax curvispinosus | reverse complement strand
CACAGTATGCAACACATTCACTTACTAAATACTGAAAAACACATTTGTTATAATAGTGACAGATGGTGACAGATTAAAACCTCACCTCACACTTCTTACCCCTCGTCTCTACAGTTACTTACTATCGTAAGAAGTAACGCTCGCGTAAACGTACTACGTAGTAACAATAAGTGTGTAATTGCATAATATTTTTAGGCTATATTTATATATTACATTGGCTGCATTCCGATATTCATTGTCAGTACTGAATATCTATATTTTTCTATATTTTACGTTACGTATACTATAGATTTTCAGTACTGACAGTTGCTGACAGTAAATATCGGAATGCAGCTTATATGTTGTCTATATAAGCATGTGCATTGACTAGTAAGTGCATATGTAATTGTGAAAGCATCATTTTTTTGTTATTTGTACTTATACATATATTATATTATCAATAAATACATATTGTGTGACTAGTAAGTATAGGTATGTGTCACAGTTAATGTGTGAATGCATAATTTTTCTGCTATATGTTATGTTATATTATCAATATATATGTGAACACATTGATTAATAAGTATACATATGTCATACTAAATACATCAATTCAGTAAATGTTTATACTTACTATTTACTAGTCAATGTATGCACATACATATTGATAATATAATATAAATGTATAGCAGAAAAATTATGCATTCACACATTTACTGTAACATATACACTTACTACTCAATGTATACACATACACATACTCATTGATAGTATATATAAGTATATACTATCAGACAATTTTGCATTCATACCATATACCGTAACTCAACATGTATAAAACATTATAAGAGATTTTTTTTCTCGGAATGCGGAACAGAATTAGTATGGATTGGAAGACTGGAGAATACTCAATCCAAATCTAAAAAATCTTTTTAAAAAACGCTTACTAATATATACGCTGCACTACTTTGTAAAATTATAATATTCAAGATTATTTTTTGATAAGAAATACTAAATTCTACATATTGTTTAATGTTTTTGTATCTATAATATTAATATATAGTATAATGTTGTCCCTATTTAGTTTGTATATAATATCAATATTAACATTAATTGTATTTTTTATAGATACTGCAGCTATTGCGGATAAATGGAACTCAACAACAAAAAATATTGAAATTTCATTTGGCAGTTGGTTAATAAAAGCAAAGTCAAGAAAAGAAAGAGCTTTAGCAAAAATAATAACATGAAGTGTTATTTAAGCTATTTTTATTAGCTATTTTAGTTTTTATTTGTACGGCTTATATTAAGCCTTTTCTATAATATTTACATTGTACCAATTATCAAACCAATATGTGATATTAAGGGGACTAGAGAGGGTTGAAAATGCAAAAATTGGCTTGTGTTTAATTGTTTATAACAAGGCCGCGAATGAATATAAAACATTTTTATTGTTAAGGGTATTAATTACAACGTTATAAAATGAGAAAATCTATTGAAAGTCATTCCCATATCAATAATATCAATAATATCGGCGTCCCAATGTAATGAGGAAAACTGTCAAATCCACGGTTTTACCACGATTCCAGTCGAACGGATAAAGGTTTTGGCTAATCCCAGGAATATTTTTTCTCCTTAGGCTTCCCTTTATTGATTATACCTGAAAAATTAAAAATAAAAATAAAATTAACAAAATGGCGTCCAGAAAACGAAAAATTTGGGAAAATTTGAGTTATTTGTTATTATAAAATTGTAGCAATATTTTTTTTCAATATGATTTCAGATATAATTCATGCGTCATAGTGTTTTACACAACTTCTGTATAAATTTCAAGTTGATATCTCTCGCGGTTATCAAGATATCGTGATAAAATTATCAAAAAATGTAGTTTTGAGAAAATCGCATTCACAAAATACAATATTTATGTTAGAACAGTCGTACTTACGCGGTTCAAAAATTTCCTGCACTGTAGAATGCAGTCT
>NW_020216251.1:0-8553 GCF_003070985.1 Temnothorax curvispinosus | reverse complement strand
CCCTCCCCCGCGGTCCCCCCCGCGGCCCCCCCGCGCCCCCCGCGGTTCCCCCCCGCCCCTCACCCCCCTCATTGCTCCATGGTTAATTAATGACATAATTAATCACGTAACGGATTGTTCCAAATCGGTACGTGATTTTAAAAATCACGTAATTTATAAAATTACGTAATGCTGAGAAACATTTTTTTTTTAAATCTGAATAAAGTTATATAGGAACTACAAAGTTTGTTTAATTGCTTCTTCGTCGTAACTTATGCATGTAAAACATGATTTAATCAAAATAAGTGGTTCTAAATAAAAAATCAATACTGTATATTAATTAAATTGTCTATAATTTTATTTTTATGACTCAACTTTTTAAGTTTATAAGTGCATAAGTATAAGTATAAAAGTGCATAAGTATAAGTATATAAATGAGTATATCAAATATAATAATATAATAAAATAAATAACATATATAACATAGACAACTTAGATATATGTTATGGTAACGTTAACAAGGTTAACTCATTTTAACATTGGTAATATGGTAACACTAAACTTAATCACTATCCGATAATGATTCACTGGAATTTGAATCATTGCTACTTTGTGAAGAACTTGAATTGGGCGATGTTGGGCGTCAAAGATGTTTTCTTTGTTTTTCTTCTTCTGCAAAACATTTTTAACATTATTATTTTTAAAGTGTTTTTAATTTTTTAATAGTAACTTTTAGAATATATTGTTTTCTAATTTTTTGTATTTATATGTTGAAAGACTTTGTTTAAAAAAATCTAGATTGTTAAGATCTAGCATGTTAATTAAAAATGTTTATTATTTTTTATAATCATCTATGCTAACAAATGTTTAAAAAAATTGTAAAATTTTTTATTTAATTCAATATTTTATATTTTACATGTAAACACAACTATATTACAATTTATTTTTTTAAGTATTTTTTTACTGTTAAAGAGTTACTGTGTATAAAGTAAAGAGAAAAATATCAATTATTAAAATAAAAAATACTATACTTTAAAAATTAATTCCATTAAGTTACTTGTTTTTATAAATTTTTATGAATATATCAATCTATAAATACATATTTTCCATTAAAAAATACAAAAAAAATATTACCTTTAAACATATAAAAATTATTTGTCTATTGTTGTTTAAAAAGTATTGACAAACACAGCAGGTATGACGAGAATTCTTGAGTAGGTGAGCGATAGAAAGAGAGTTCTTTTTAAGAAAATTTCGTCTTTATTGTATGTAGTTCTTTCTAAAAATATGCCAACGTAAAACAAATTGATATGAACTAAAGAATTTTTACGTGAATATAAACAAACAAATCAGTAATCAGTCCTGAAGATAGAATAGAGAATAAACTAAAAAAAGTCAGATCTTACAGAACGGAATCAAAGTATCTAAATTATTGACTAAGAATGAGAGTCCGAAACGTATTTGAATGTAATGCTGCTGACGAAAAAAAGAAAGATAGAAAAATGAAAAAGGGAGACTTCTGCATGAATGTCTATCAGATCGGTTCTTGGGCTAGAATTTTAGGCCAAAGCCACAAGAACAAAATGCAAATCTCAGATCTGAAAACGAGAATGAACCTAGCAGAGGCCCTTGTACTTTGACGACCAATGTCGATCTTCAATATGGCGTCTTAAGATTCGGAATCTATCAAAGGCCTCGCTCATGGGATTAAATCTCTCGCCTCGATCTTCCCTCACGGACGCTAGTCGTTGCAGCTCTCCTTTTCCTGCTGATGAGTCCACTCCTTGGTCATCTGAATCTTGCTCGGTCAGAGTCCAAAACCTTTGCAGTTGTCAAGATGAATCCGAAAGAGGGGCAGAGAATCGACTCGTCCGAAAGATCGCAAGCAACTGCGGCCATGACACCTGAGCGCCTCCACCTTGTTCAGGACAAGAGAAGAAGGAGGTGTCTGATGAAATCATGATTTCGACGTTGATTAGACATCGATTCGATGGGTCATTTCTCGCTGGGGTGTGTGTGTGCCCTGCTTTAACGAAAATCACAACTTCTATAAAGCAGGACATACACACGTGTGTGTGTGCTCTGCTTTAACAAAAATCACAACTTTTATAAAGCAGGGCATACACACGTGCGTGTGCCCTGCTTTAACAAAAATCACAATAAAGCAGGACATACACACGTGTGTGTGCCCTGCTTTAACGAAAATCACAACTTCTATAAAGCAGGACATACACACGTGTGTGTGCCCTGCTTTAACGAAAATCACAGCTTCTATAAAGCAGGGCATACACACGTGTGTGTGCCCTGCTTTAACAAAAATCACAGCTTCTATAAAGCAGGGCATACACACGTGTGTGTGTGCCCTGTTTTAACGAAAATCACAACTTCTATAAAGCAGGACATACACACGTGTGTGTGTGTGTGCCCTGCTTTAACGAAAATCACAGCTTCTATAAAGCAGGACATACACACGTGTGTGTGTGCCCTGCTTTAACGAAAATCACATCTTCTATAAAGCAGGGCATACACACGTGTGTGTGTGCCCTAGCTGCTTTAACGAAAATCACAACTTCTATAAAGCAGGACATACACACGTGTTTGTGTGCCCTGCTTTAACGAAAATCATTAAACAGTTAAATACTTTTAAAGCGCGTTACTAACTTACATAGGTTAGTTGACGCGTTTTAAACACTTAAATACTTTTAATGCGTCACTAATCTATACGCCGAAAGAATATATATCATTTCGAATTATGTTACACTTCTGACTTACCAACCAAATAGTTGTCACGTGATCTACTGCATGCGCGTGCGGCCACTGAGCATGCGCATATGGCCGCAGGGCATGTTCGTAGTCGCTACATCTCGTCGGTATGACAGGTCTCATAACCTGATAATCGTCACATTTAACCGTTAATATCTCGGTTCGCGAGGCAGACCGCCGCGTTTATCATTTCGTGCAAAAACGCGTCGATTGAACATAATTTTATCTATATTCGCGTTCAGGCCCGTATTCTAAATAATTACCGATCATGATACATAAATGTAAAGGGATAGTATAGGATGAAATACAGAAACATACAAGTGCATAGCTCTTGTATTCTTTGTTTAGTAATGCAATGTTTTTAATTTTTACGCAGAAAGTAAAGCAGACATTTTTTTTGTGATATCTTGGTGACAGTTAGTGACAGTGAAATAACGTGTAGTTAGAGTAATTCCGGTATTTACGCCGAGCGGGGATTTACGCATAAAAGATAGAAGAAATTAAAGTATTTACTCGCAATTATTCTGTTCTGTTATGTGTTTATGCCACATTAGTATTGTGCTGTAATTTCAGTTCTTTACTGTTATAATATATGGGCTACCTGGGGATTAAGAACTGCTGTTGGCTTTAATTTTTTTTCCTTATTTTCTTAACATTTTTCCACATTTCATCCGAAAAATGTTTCTAGAATAACAAATATAAGTTAAATATAAATAGACTTAAATCACAAAAAACTTGAATACTTACTTCACATAAAGTTAAATATTTTTTGGGAGACCACTTATCACGCCCCACACTCCTTATCCACTTTGCTCTTCAATTCGGAAGGTGGGGAAATGACACATTTTGAAGCCTTTTTGACTTGAATTGCGACAATTTACAGCTTTACAATATCGCATTTTCTAAATAATTTAGAAGTTGAACGAACTTATCTTAAGTGAAATTCGACTATAATTAATTATGCTGTCTCGTCCGGATGGATATATGTGTAGTACGCCCCTTGCGCAGTTACTAACAGGCGATTTTAAAGACTCTAAAACGCGCGTTTTTTTCGGTCCGCGCGCGAGTCGAGCGTCGCCCTTCCCCGCCGTAGCGCTTCATACTTTTAAAGCTGCAAATCTGAAATTGGGGTTTGGGAGGGTGGGACTATCCATCCGGACGAGAAAGCATAATTATAGTCAAACTTCACTTAAGGGAGTATGACACCTTTGAGCATGAACTTTTTTCACGATTTGTTTTAACATATAAGGAATAAAGCAATCGAAAATCGGCTTTAAGGGGTCTTTTTATTATACATTAAAGATGTAAAAAAAATTTTTTTGTATATAAAATACACCTTGTCAAAAGAGGCCGTGTGCGTCACGGGGGTCCAGCTGGTGTACATGATTTCGGCTGACTGGTATGACCTAGAACAGAAATCCCAAAAAATTCTTAATCTGTGATAGATTGGCTATGAAAGTACGTAGGATTTTTTAAATTAAATTGTTAGTTTTTTTTTTGGAACCAATTTTATACACGATTTTTCAGTGTAAATTTGGACATTTTTGTTCAAATTTGTCAATTTCGCAAAAATCAATATTTTTCAAAAATCCTACGTACTTCCATAGCCAATCTATCACAGATTAAGAATTTTTTGGGATTTCTGTTCTAGGTCATACCAGTCAGCCGAAATCATGTACACCAGCTGGACCCCTGCCTCGTGACGCACACGGCCTCTTTTGACAGGGTGTACGAACATGATCTTATATACAAAAAAAATTTTTTTTACATTTTCAATGTATAATAAAAAGACCCCTTAAAGCCAATTTTCGATTGCTCTATTCCTTATATGTTAAAACAAATCGTGAAAAAAAGGTTAAATTTCATGCTCAAAGGTATCATACCTCCTTAAGATAAGTTCGTTCAACTTCTAAATTACGTAATGTCTCGTCCGGATGGATATATGTGTAGATATTTAAAGCCCAGATTTGCACCCGAGATCCTGTTTGCGATACAGAATCCCAATCATGCACTGGGCAATACAGAGAAGACCAATATGTTAACCGGTATTAAGAATGGTTTGGTCCGCAAAAGGTTTAAAGATGAGCAAGGATTGCGATCTTCCAATCTTCGAAGTCTTGAGAGTGGCTGGAATTTTGATGACTAAGGTTTCGGTAATTGTGATGTTTGAAAGTTATACAGCTGCTAGCGTTTGTAACTCTTGAGCAATTGTGAGCGCGAGAAGCGTCACCAACTTTCTAGAGAGGACTTCCAGCGAGAGATCCTCGTGGAGGTATAAAGTAGATCAATAAGTGATTACTTGCGCCGGAATCCCAAATAAAAATGTATCTAGGGCGCTGTTGTTTCAGCGTCGCCACTTCTTAAAAAATTCTTTTCACCAACGGGTGGGAGCCTATTTCTTCAGCAAAAAGCAGAAAAACGGTTAGGCGATACGTTCAGAGTTAATCTCGTCAATTTTTCCCTTTTCTCTGGAGAAATAGAAACTGAAAAATAAATAGAGCCTAATATGAACCTTAAGAAAAGATAGGGTGTGTAAGGAGAAAACACACTTTTCCGTTCGTTAAGGTGATTTGACGTCTAGTTATTGAGATATTAAATCTCAAAGTTGGCATTTTTAACATAGGTTTTATGGGAAATTGTACCGAAACATACAATTTTCGAGAATTTCACTCACTATTTGTAAAGAAACAAGTTCAAAAAACTGAAAATAACATTGTTTATAGCATGGATCTTTCCTTTGTGAGAGCGTTGTTGTTTGATTTTGTTTGTGCGACCGGTCGGCCGCAGCTGTGTTATTGCTAATGATGTTCACGAACTTTCCGGAATAAGAATAAGGGAAAAGATCCATGCCATAACTTGAGATGATTTCTTACATGCGATTTCTTCAGAATATTTTATCGAAAATTGAAAGCGTGATTGCGCGGACATGCAACCGATTCTTATGCTGCGAATCGTCACAATCTCAAACAGTACTAAAATTTTTAATTGAATAAAAAAACAATAAATAGGGAATATATACATAATTTAGAAAAAAATGTATGTATGTATGTATGTATGTATCTCTTTATTGCTTGTCCCATCAGGGTTTGCAAGGCGTTTTTAAGGAACGGTCCCAAACCTTTACACCAACTCCTCGCTTATCCACATACATAAAATTTTACACAATATTGGCGTTTTTCAGGGACGTACCCAACCCTTTACAAGTACAACTCCCCTTATACCCGACCTGGCCGCGTGCGACCCTTTACATCCTAGTACCCCCTACCCTTTCGGATCCTGCTTCTCCTTTTCCTCCTCCTGGCCACTTCTTTCGTTGGACTTCCTTGGGACCCCCCTCTTTCCTTTCTCCATGCTCCAACTTTTCCGCTCTCCGCCTCCTCACCGCTCACGTCTCTGTAACACATGCGGCGTTTTTAAGGGACGTACCCAACCCTTTACATACATCCTTCCTGACCCGACCTGACCGTTACGGCCTTTTACACTCTTTTTCCCTCCCTCCCTTTTTTGCCCTCTACCCTTTTCCCTTTCCTTCCGAGCCGCCCTCCTCCCCGCTCTTTCCCATCCAATCTCATCCTCCATTCTTCCCTCTCCTCGTTCTATCTCCACTCTCTGTCGTCATGCGCTCTTTTCTCGCGCGGCAGGCTCTCTGTTTCTCTGCTCCGCCTCTTGCTAATTCCTTACCTCTGTTCCAATTCTGCATACAAACCATTTATCAATCCTCTCCTTACAACTCACTGTCTTAACCCCCTCCTTACTCTTTTCCCTTACCCCCTTTTCCTTTCTCCCTCTAGTTACTTTTCGCCTCCTCCCGCCACCGATCCTTTTAAAAAATTTTTCCCTCCCGTTCAGATTCTCACCCAACCCCCGTCTCCTCTCCCCTCTGTCCCTCATCTTCAGCCTAAACAACCAGCTTTCTCCAGTGCTATTCCTTTCCACTTCAGCCGCCGCCTTGACGTCCCGCCGAGATGCCACCTCTCTCGGCACCTGACACCCGGCGCCGTCTCGGTCCTCCGCCACTCTTCCCGCCAAAGCTCATGTCTCTTCATCATTTAACGTCCCCTCCTTACTGCTCCTCTTTACTACTCCTCTACCCTCTGTGCGAGTGAGCGCATGTATGTGACTCCTGCCTTTATCCTCCTTCGGCTCCCGTCCGCTCTTCTGCCTTCTTTCTCCCTCCTCTTACAATTAATTCTCTGCACTCTAGGTCCTCGCTGTAGCTCATATGATCAGGCCTCCTCTGCCTTAATACCCCACCCCCTCCTAACAGCTCCGCTCTCTCCTTCTCATCCTCCAACTCCACTATCAGCATTTCACTCCCTCCCTCCCCCCCTGCGTGTCCGTTGCGTGCGTGCCTCCTATCTCACTCCTCCTTCCCCCTCAGCCCCGGTCTTCCTTCCCTCGATCACCCCCATCCGTCGTTCTTCCACCGCTAAACTCGTTCTTCCTTCCTCCCTCATATCTCCCCGTCCCCTCTCTCCTGCTCCTCCCCGCGTCCACCAGTAGCCTTCCTCTCTCACTCCCGGCCAGTCACTCCGCTACTTCCTTCCTTCCGGTTCGGGCTGCACTTTTCTCCTCTTTCCACCACCGTTTCTTCCTCACTCCACCCCCCTTGCACCTCCTCATCTCCAACCAGCAACCGCCTTCCAGTCCTTCCCACCGTCAGCTTCCTCCTCGCCATCCGTAGTCATGCGCGCTTCACCGACACTAGCCTCGACGTCCCGCATTGGTGCCAATCCATCCGGCATTCGGCACCTAGCGCCGTCTCGATCTCACCAACCACAGCCACTCCGTCAGCTTTCCTCTGCGCCACGCGCAGTCACGCGCGTTCTGCTACTTCTGCTACACTTAGCCTCGACGTCCCGCAGTGGTCCCAACCCGTTTGGCGTCTGACAATCAGCGCCGTCTCGATCTCGCCATCCACATCCGCTTCAGCCGCGCCGCCTTCTAGCCGCTCTCCGTGACGCACGACAGCGCGCGCCTTCCGCCGCTCCCCCACCTCTCACGTCCCTGGCTCTTCCTCTACCTTCTCCACATCCTAACCTCCAAATCAGCTTTGGGATTTTCGGTCTCCATTCTCCAGCCGCACCTTCCTCGGAGCCTCCTTCACTTTCTCGTCCTCCTCCATACCTCCTTCACAACCTCCACCACACTACTCCATCCCCCCGACCTTCCTTTTGTCGAAAATCACTTCCTAACTCGCCCTCTTAACTCCGGGCCAACCGCCCGCTTCGCTCGCCGAACCGGAAGTCCAATTTAGGGAAGAATGCGACAGGAGTAAAAAAGTAGCGCCAAGTTTTTTTACAAGAAAAATTTATTTTTATTTTATTAAATATTTTTATTTTATACTGTTACCTCTTTAATTTCATGTGATTAAAATGATTCTTTGTAATATTATAATTTTATTAAGAATTAAAGCTACTACCACTTGGGTTGAAATAGGAAGATCCTTGAATAGAAATACAAAGATATGTATTACTTGGGTTTTATTTTTTAAAAATAGTTGCACAACAATTATTTTTTTAAACAATATATATATTCTCTTTGCAATTGGCGCAGATTTAAAGATTTCACTTTTATTATTTTTTTATTTTTTTTTTTATTTATATTTTACTAGCGTAAACTTGATGGCATTGACTGTCTAGGAGAATCCGTGAAAACACATTTTATCCCTTTTCACCTCATTGGAGGTCAAATCTCTAAAAATCCCTTCTTAGTGGATGCTTAGGTCATAAAAAGAATATACTTCTTTCATGTTTCTAGGTTTAAAGATTTGAGCTGGGCGTTGATGAGTCAGTCAATCAGTCAGAACAT
>NW_020216250.1:0-11737 GCF_003070985.1 Temnothorax curvispinosus | reverse complement strand
ATATTAGTTGTAGTTACGCGGACAGTTCTCGTACTTACCTGGTTGTCCGGCTATCTCCTAGACGCGTTGATCCTAGACATCGGTGAGCAGCGGTGATCTATGACATCGGCGATGGTGATGAAGCAGCTGTCGACGAAACCTGAAAATAAAAGAGAATTAATAGCGTTTTACTTATATTAATGTCGGGACTTAGCCGATCAAGCGGTTGTCCGGCTATCATGATTCCACGGATTAGGTAGATGAATGATCAATAGTAGAGGCGAACGGCAGAGCATCCCAGAGGAGGCAACCGTGGCGGGAATCTGAAAAATCAAAGGGTTAAGGAAATATTACCTGATCAAGCAGCTGTCCGGCTAACAGGTATCCCTGGCTGGCCGATTGAGGTCATACCTAGCGGTATCCAGAGCTCAGGCGATGCTTATCGAGCAGTTGCGGCGGGATTGAAAAAATAAAATTGTTTAAACAAATTGTTCACATTTTGGCTGATTTTCATTACGAATACCTACCTTCTCGGTATATAAAGGTTAAACCGAGTGGCGACCGATGACTAATAGGACAAAATAGCGTACCCCGTGGCCCGATTATGCATCGTTTGGTCACAACCTTGAAGCCGTGCACTAAGACGGTGCGCGGCCAGCTCCTTGGCCAACCACGAGTCGTGATCACGCGACTGACGCCGGAGCAGATCAGCCGAGCGGAGCGACGGGCGACGCCGCAGCCGCGGGGTAGCAGAGGGGACCCGGCGAAGCACGCCGTCGACAACGGTGAGTCGCCAGGTGGTAGGGTACTCTGTGCCATCGGCGGGAGACGCGCGCCTATGGGGCTCTCCCGCCGAAATTGAGGCGATAAGACGCGCTGCCGAAGCCTTCGACAGCGCGTATCGCATTGAGCTCACCCGGGTCACCGTGACCGACACGGTGACAATCACTGCCACGCCGACACAGCCGTGGGAGCAGCCGGATGAGGACGAGCCGGACTTTGCCAGCCCATCCAGCGGAGAAGGCGATACGGCCGACGAAAGGGGGACATCCCCAGATTAGTTTTATTAAGTATTGCACGCGTTCCGAGGACGGCATTAGGAAATCTTATCTATCTTTCTTTTGTAAATATTAATAAAGTTACTCAGCCTATCCGTCCGGCGTTATGATTCGTAAGATACGCGACAGCGGTCGCTGGGCAGCGGCCCATGTAGCAGATAAGTATTTCTTTATAGCGATCCACAATTATTTTCATTTCCTTTTGCGGCATTAAGTGCCGGGCCCGACCAGGGAATTAAATTATTTTGTTTTGATTTGACGGGTGCGTGGATCCGCGATAGCACCGTAACAATGATTGGTCGAGCCACACACAATCTTCGACGCGCGAACGCGAAGTTCGAGTAAAACGCGTACTAGGTGAACGAGAGCCGAGATGCCGACTCCTGACACCCTCAGGAGAGGATCATCCGAAAACGAACGCGATCCAACCGCATAAACATGGGGTTTGCCGGACATCCGGCAAAACACGGTAAGGGAGCGCAGTAGCGCCAAACGGCATAAACTGCCGCTAGAGGGAGGCCTCACCGACCTCTAGAAACTATCGCGAAAAAGATCCGATCGCGCAAACCCCAGGTTTACCGGACACGTCACGAAATGACGAACGCGGCGACGTAGCGCCATGAGGCTTAAACTGCCGCCAGAGGAAAGCTTCACCGACCTCTGGAGACTATCGCGAACGCGATCCGCCCGCGCAAACACCCGGTTTGCCGGACAGGGGTCATTATTGCGAACGAGGAGTCGTAACGTCACGATACGGTATTTGCATGCTTAGGGGACGTAAACAAACCCCAGGGATCAATCGCGAACGCGATCTGACCGTGCAAACACCCGGTTTGCCGGACAGACATAAGATATTGAACCGAGCGTCGCACCGAACTGAGACTCGGTATGCGTACTCAGGGGAGGTCGATTAAACATAAGAATCAACCGCGAGCGCGATCTGACCGCGCAAACACCCGGTTTGCCGGACAGATATTAAAGACTAGTGTTGCGTCACCAGGGACACCTGGTACACCCGATAGTCGAAACGCGATCAAAATCCGACCGTCCTAACAGGGGGTTGCCCGGACAGTCCGGACAACTAGTTATTCTAGACGTCGGCTACAAGAATTAGGGCCGGAATACGATCGGTACGGGCCTAGAGAGTAGGCAGACAGGTCGTCGCCATTGGCGGAAGTCTTAAACGCGACTTGGACGTCTTCTCCAGGAAGTCGACGCGGAATCGAGATCAGGGACATCGAATGGACCTTGCGCATAGGTCGGCATCGTTCAAAGTTTATTATTGTAAAAGTTGATTTGTTGCTACCCGGAAATCGAAAGAGCGAGACGCAAATAGTGTACTAGCGTTGGAAATTTCCATCGCGAACATCTGGCGCACACCTGGTGTGCCGAAGCGCGTAAACACCTATTGTTAAGACGTAGTATGGAAATTTCCAGAGCGGAGAAAGCGGCCGAGACCCATATGGAAGGGGAAAAACTCGGTGGTAGGGAGCCCGAGAGAGCAACGTTTCTCGAGGAAGTCTCCCGTGGGCGCTCGAAGGTAGCAACCTCGCGCGTATTATACCGGCGGCGTATCGTTGAAGAATATTCGCGAACGCGAAACGGAATACGATAATTAAGACTACCTCAGTGTCTAATAACAAACGGGAACGCCCGCCAACAGCGTTACGTGACGTCGATACGAAAGACGTACGTACGGGTTTTCGCGTACCTGAATCGCGAAATCGCACTCAGCGAGGCGTGCGACCGCCATCTTGTGTGGCAATCGTTAATTGTGAATCACCAATATTGTGCAACTAAAGTTAACAATAAAAGCAATCGTTATTTGCAAAAATCCAAACGAAAATATCATTACTTACCCGGAAACTTACGTGAACAAGCGGCTGTTCGGCCATCTTGGTGATAGCGTGGTCCGATCTTCAAGGTCATCACAGATTCTACTTCAGAAGAGGCCATTGATGAGGAAACCGTGGCGGAAACCTGAAAAAAGTTGATATTAGTTGTAGTTACGCGGACAGTTCTCGGTTGTCCGGCTATCTCCCAGACGCGTTGATCCTAGACATCGGTGAGCAGCGGTGACGACATCGGCGATGGTGATGAAGCAGCTGTCGACGAAACCTGAAAATAAAAGAGAATTAGTGACGTTTTACTTATATTAATGTCGGGACTTAGCCGATCAAGCGGTTGTCCGGTTATCATGGTTCCACGGATGAGGTAGATGAATGATCGATAGTGGAAACGATTGGCAGAGCATCCCAGAGGAGGCAACCGTGGCGGGAATTTGAAAAGTCAAAGGGTTAAGGAGATATTACTTGATCAAGCAGCTGTCCGGCTAACAGGTATCCCTGGCTGGCCGATTGAGGTCATACCTAGCGGTATCCAGAGCTCAGGCGATGCTTATCGAGCAGTTGTGGCGGGATTAAAAAAATAAAATTGTTTAAACAAATTGTTCACATTTTGGCTGATTTTCATTACGAATACCTACCTTCTCGGTATATAAAGGTTAAACCGAGTGGCGACCGATGACTAATAGGACAAAATAACGTACCCCGTGGCCCAATTATGCTTTTATTGTTAACTTTAGTTGCACAATGTTGGTGATTCACAATTAACGATTGCCACACAAGATGGCGGTCGCACGCCTCGCTGAGTGCGATTTCGCGATTCAGGTACGCGAAAACCCGTACGTCTTTCGTATCGACGTCACGTAACGCTGTTGGCGGGCGTTCCCGTTTGTTATTAGACACTGAGGTAGTCTTAATTATCGTATTCCGTTTCGCGTTCGCGAATAGTCTTCAACGATACGCCGGTATAATACGCGCGAGGTTGCTACCTTCGAGCGCCCACGGGAGACTGCCACGAGAAACGTTGCTCTCTCGGGCTCCCTACCACCGAGTTTTTCCTCTTCCATATGGGTCTCGGCCGCTTTCACCGCTCTGGAAATTTCCATGCTACGTCTTAACAATAGGTGTTTACGCGTTTCGGCACACCAGGTGTGCGCCAGATGTTCGCGATGGAAATTTCCAACGCTAGTACACTATATGCGTTGCGCTCTTTTGACTTCCGGGTAGCAACAATTCAACTTTTACAATTATGAACTTATGTTGACTGGTGCGCAAGGTCCCTCGGAGGTCCCCGATTACAATTCCGCGTCGACTCCCTGGAGAAGACGTCCAGGTCGCGTTTAAACCGTCCGCCAATGGCGGCGACCTAGATGCCTACTCTTTAGGCCCTAATCGATCGTATTCCGGCCCTACTTCCTGTAGCCGACGTCTACAACTACTAGTTGTCCGGACTGTCCGGACAACCCCCTGTTGGGATGGTCGGATTTTGATCGCGCTTCGATCTTCGGGTGTACCAGGTGTCCCTGGTGACGCAATCCTAGTCTTTATCATCTGTCCGGCAAACCGGGTGTTTGCGCGGTCAGATCGCACTCGCGATTGACTCGGATGTATTCTCGACCTTCCCCGAGTACGCATATTTAATTTCATGCCGGTCCGACGCTCGGTTCAAGATATCGGGTCTGTCCGGCAAACCGGATGTTTGCGCGGCCAGATCTCGCTCGCGTTTGACTCGTATGTCTTATCGACGTTCCCTGAGTGAGCATATCGATTCTCAGTTTGTTCCGACGCTCGGTTCACGATATCAAGTCTGTCCGGCAAACCGGATGTTTGCGCGGTCAGATCGCATTCGCGTTTAGTCTCTAGGGCTAATTCGTGTTCCCGAACACGCATATTTCATGTCGCAACGTTACGACGCTCCGCTTGCCATATTGCCCCTTGTCCGGCAAACCAGGTGTCAGCGCGGGCGGATCGCGTTCGCGATAGTTTCCAGAGGTCGGTGAAGCCTTCCTCTGTCGGCAGTTCAAGCCTTTTGGCGCTGCGTCGCCGCGTTCGTCATTTCGTGACGTGTCCGACAAACCTGGGGTTCGCGCGATCGGATCGTGTTCGCGATAGTCCTCAGAGGTCGGTGAGGCCTTCCTCTGGCGGCAGTTTGAGCCGTTTGGCGCTATGGCGCCCCCTTCGTGTGTTTCGCCGGGTGTCCGGCAAACCCCATGTTTGCGCGATCGGATCGCGCTATTTTTCGAATGATCCTCTTGTGAGGATGTCAGGAGTCGGCATTTCGACTCTTGTTCGCCTGACGTGCGCGCGGTCCGCATCCCGCGCTCCCGCGTTGCAGATTGTGTGTGGCTCGACCAATCATCGTGCCGGTGCTGTCGCTGATCCACGCACCTAGTAAATCAAAAGGAAAACTGCTTCCCTGGTCGGGCCTGGCACTTGGTGCCGAGAAAAGAACTGAAAATGTTTGTGGATCGCTGAAAATAAACGCTTACGTGCTAAATGGGCCGCTGCCCAGCGACCGCTGTCGCATATCTTATCGATTTCAACGCCGGACGGATGGACTGAATAACTTTATTTAAAAGAACTATATACAACGGGAAAGGATTTCCTAACTCCGTCCTCGGAACGTTGGTAATTCTTAAAAGTCTAATCCGGGGAGTCCCCCTTTCGTCGGCCGTATCGCCTTCTCCACTGGACGGGCTGGCGACGTCCTCCGCCTCCTCCTCCGGCTGCTCCCACGTCTGGCTCGGAATGGCGGTTATGATCACCGTGTTTGTAACGGTTGATCGACTCGGCGCGTGCGGTTGCATACTCCCCGTCAGGCTCGAGCTACGAGTCCCTTCGTACTCGGGGCTTTGTCTTTACATGCATCCGCAGGCGTCGCGTCGCGTCTTACTTATCTATTAATTCGCCGGATGGGATCTTTTACAATAAGGGCCTGGCCCTCTTCATCCTCGGAGCGCCGCTCATGTCGTCTCGGCTGTTGCCTCAGCTTGTCCTCCTACCCATGGATTTGGTCGTCTCGTCGCGGCTGCCGCGCTCTATTCCATGGAGGACCATTGGTTGTGCCCCTTCGCATCGGGGCCGCGACTGGGGAGCGTGCGGTTGCAAGGTGCGGTAGAAGGAGGAACGGACGCGGAGCCGCCAGCAGAGTCCGCGAACCGGGACGACGCGTCTAGTGTCAGCTTCCGAAGCCTGAAGAGCGACGACGAGTACGAGAACGAGGACGAAAGACAAAAGGTCCCTACATAGATTTAAGTAGCGTTACCAGCGTTCCGAGGATGGGGACGCACTTGGACGAACGTCCGTTAAGTTATTTTGTTTTGGTGACCCGCAGGGTCGAGATTTTGTCTGCGACAACACGACCCCATCCGGCGCCATAGTATATAGTTTAAAGGTGCTTTTTCATGGGCGTCAGTTGACGCTCGAAATCAATTAAATTAGTATAATGACGCCGATATTCTGACGCGCAATGAAAAAGGTTTTCATGCGTCAATTTTTGGAACTTGCGTCAAGATGCCAGTTAACGCTAGAAGTTGGGAAATCTGAACTTCTCAGCGTCGACGCAGAAACAACATGACGTCACAAAATCGTCTTGACGCGCGACAACTGACGCCCATAAAATCGCACCTGAAGACAAGTCGCGCAATTGTTTAGTTTCGTTAGTACCGGCTCAAGCCATATTTAGTTCATTTTTTGTTTTTACCGTTGAGCGCGCGAACGGTTGAGAGCGCGTAAAACCGCATGGCGAGGCTTGAGCCACACACACTTTCCAGGAAAGGAGAGGCGCCCGTATGGGCGTTCTCCCATATCAAGACGAAGGACCAGCGGAGGTCAACAACCGACCACGGCGTACCGACAGACCGTCGGAAATACTCAGGGCGCAGCGGCGCTGAAAACCGGCTCCGGGGAGCCAAGATGGCGGACCGTCCGCAATTTCGTTTAATTAAAGATTCTCGCGTTAATGAACGGTTCTTGATCGAATCGGGGAGCCCGGGAAGCAACCGTAGCTAGAAAAGATCGCATTTCGACCGCGAGAATAGAAAATGGCGGACCGTCCGTAATCTACGAGAAAACGATCGGGGCGTGATATCGCGCGGTGCCTGACGAAACTACGAGGCACGAGAAGGTCACATAGCCGAAGATCGTGGCGATCCGATAACGGATACGCGAGTTAGGGAACCGTCCGCGAGGTTCCACTGGGTGCGTCATCTGCGGGGACAAACCGCCCCTGACGAAAGGAGATGTCCCAAAGACGAGACAGGGCCAATCGCCGTCAAGATCCGACGACCGGGTCACGAGTTAGGGTACCGTCCGGAGGTATGCACCAGGTACGTCATCTCCGAGAACTGAGTAGCCCTGACGAGAGGGGAGGGCCAGATTAGGCTCCGTACCGCGCGCCGTCGAACTCCGACGACCGGGAGACAAGTTAGCGTACCGTCCGCGAACTTGCACCAGGTGCGTCATCTCCGGGAACTGAGTTGCTCTGATGAACAGAGAGGGCCAAGATAAGCGCCGTACCGCGTGCCATCGAAATCCGAAGATCGGGTCGCGAGATAGAGTACCGTCCGGTAGATCGCGACGCGGACGTCATCGCCGAGGAAAGACCTCGGAAAGCGGGATACCAGGTCCCAAGAACACGTCAGGATGGGTCGGCGACGTCGGCAGACGTGGTGCTCGTCACCCGGACGTCTACCCCGGGGAAGTTGCCCGGAATCATGAAAGGCGTGCGAATTAAGCATAGGCGCACAGGTCGGCGTCAACGGCGGACGCATATTCGAGACAGTGAAAAACCACTACCCTGGCGTCAGGACGGCAGGGCATCGCGAGCGCAACGCCCATGGAAATTTCCATGTAGACCCGCGTAAACACCGGAGTGGAAAATTACCGAGACAAACATGCGCAGTTAGGAAGCTTCTCGAAGGAGAAAGTTGTAGGAAGCGCCGGAGTGGGGGGTAAAGAGCCGATGGTAGAGAGGCCGAGCGAGACAGGCCACTCGTGGCAGTCTCTCGGGGATAGTTCACGGAGCAACACGTAATTTCGCATACACTCTCGTTGTCGCGCTAAGTCCCGCGATCGTAATCCGAGTGCGCAAATCGTAATGTCGTAACTTCCATAACAACCGGGAACACCCGCGAAATGCGTTAATTATCGCTTTTACATAAGCGAACGGCGTATTAGTGCCGAAAAATCTTGTGCGTCGTAACGAAAAGGGGCGTGTCAGCCCGAACGTGCGATCGTCCGACAGATTGTGTAACTTCGATATTTGTGAACAACTGTGAATGAAAATCAGTCAAATTGAATAAATTATACAATCTTTTGTCAAAAAATTCTTGAAAATTATTCAATTGGACTTACCTTCTGTACCATACCTGATCCATTGGCGTCGATCACTCGAAGTCCCTCGTTGATCCTGGAAAACGGTGGCAGCGGCGATCCTGGACGGCGACGGCGATGACCCTCATGTGGCAGGAACCTGAAAAGAAGAATAATCAGTCTGATTGAAAATGCGATAGATACTTACCTTCTCGGTATATCAGAGGTCAAACCGAGTGGCGACCGTTGAATTCAAGGACACCCCGCGTTGATTCGTGTCTCACCACGTACCGTCCGGTTACAACCTAACCTTGGGATCGGATGCTAGGTCATCCTTCCCATCGCCGAGCCTGGATCACACCAGCGGTGGTTCCTGCCAATCGATCGGCGAGCCCGAGACGCGAGGCATGGAGGACTCGACCACAGCATTGGCATGTTCGATGGAGCCAACCATCGAACATGCCAATAAGGAGACGGACGAATTAGATGACTGCAGCTTTGAGAGCCTGGCGAGTACGCAAATATTCGAGTCAATTCCGGAGGCAGTGGCGCAAGCCATCATCATATCCGAAGGAATCACACAGCCCGCTGGACAGAGCGAGGCTTACTTACCACTAACTCAGCCCGCTGGACAGAGCGAGGCTTTCCTGCAATTAACTCAGCCCGCTGGACGAAGCGAGGCACCAAAGGACGACCTCGACCATCCACGCGAGGCCGAGCGAGCCGCGGAGGAGACGCCGATCCCCAGCAGCCAATCGCGTACGGCGGAATTATAAAACATATCCGTGCGACGCGAATTAAGACATTTTATACGTTTGTTTTTATTTTACATTATTTTAACGAGTTTTATATTGAATATTCTATAAAGTTTGAGATTTTATGCAGCGAATGCAATTGAGTTGAAGCGATAGATTTTTATTTTATATAGAGTCATTTTATTTGACAAGTACGACGCGAAAGTCGAGATAGCATGTAAGGCGTGGTAACACTAAGAAATATAATTAAAAAAGACACTCAGTCAACAAACAAGGCTTAATAAATCCAAAATAACACATATCCCAACATACACGTTTCAAGGAGTAGAGACTTTGATTCATTTAGAATATTTAGTAGAGTCAACAAAAGAGCCAATCAGAGGCCAACATTTCAATTATTAACTATTAGCTATGGATTCGGATAAATTCCGTATTCTCGTGTTACCTTTTATCTTTATACTATTTGCAATTTCAATCATTTGTATCTTGCTATTAGCGTATTCCAATGTGGCAAGAGCCAATCCCTATTACCAGTCATAAGACAGATCAAACATCACAAAATGAAGCTAAAGGAATACCTGGTAGTTACCCTAATCATATTTGTTCCGATAATAATCAATTCTTCAGACGTTCAAACCGTCACCATGATATATGTTCTTTACACTCTCTACATCCTATTATTGAGCCTCGAGATCGATCCGCGATTGATTCCCGAGGAGCCTTGAGCGATTATGCATGCATTGCGACAACGAGTGCACACGAGCACGAGCGAGGGCCAATAGCGTCCCGACATTATTATTTTATATTCATTTTACCCTTTATTACAAGTTTGACAGTTAGAGCGAAATGCCGAGTCGAAGCGACCAATGAGAAGAGACCCGGTCTAGTTTATCCAAGTTTGCATTAATTTACATTGATTCGAGCGTTTTTAAGATTCTCAGCAGCATGAGAGCCAATAGGATTGATTTTTGGCAATTTAATATAATTTTACTTATTTTAAGACTTATTCTTTATTTCGAGAGGCCTTAAGCCAATCAGAGCGCGAAGCGCATTTTTATTTCGCAAGAACGGTTAAACGACCAATAAGAAGCGAGCATGACTCGTACTAGCAAGATTTGTTCGATGATGCGATTTTTTGAATTATATTCATTTATTTTACTTTATTCCCTGTCGAAACAATTTATATTACTTATTTTTAGCATGTACGCTATGTATTTTATACTTCTTATTTTATACCGTTCGGATACTTACCGACGATGATTACCAGTCCATTGATTGGGCGAGACAATCCCGCGAAGACCCGGTACCTGAAAAAAAAGGTACCTGAAAAGAAATTAATAAAATTGATTCTGGTACAAACGATACTTACCTGGTGGCAAAAGGGAACGTGAAAGAGACCATTTTCGGTCACTCGGAAATCGTTCCGAGTGACACGCCGCGAACTTGCACATCGTGCAAGTTGCGACGGCTGGCATTGGTTGCCGCATCGCCGAGGCCGAAACGAGAGCCCTTGTCCGCCGTTCAATCCCGTTTCAGTATCTCAGTCAGAAATGAGCTGAGCCAATGAAATCGGCTCAGCGCACGGGTAAGCGTCACAAGGATCGTATCGCTCGTCACCAAGCGATGCGATTGGCTAAAAGTAATAAGGCGCGCGATTACATCATGTTCGCGCGTAAAAGCGAGGCTCCGCGCCTGCGCGAGCATCAAGGAGGGGGATCTCGACCCGTTCCTCCCGGACAGTTCACGGTAGAATATCGAGGCGTTAACACGTTTCATCGGTTACGCGACAAAACTCGATTCAGTGTGCTTATTTCGTTGTCGTATACGATAGTTACGTGACAAACAACCACGCGTTATCGGTTATTAACCGCACATAGCTCTTAGCGACGGTAAATCAGAGTTCGTTAACTATTGAAATTATTAAATTGTTATTTGTTTATAATAAACAAAGACTCATTATTTGCGACCCCAGTGAATATCCTCTCTGAATATCCGTATATTACGTGCGATTAAGATTCGTTCGATGATGCAACTTTTTGAATTATATTCATTTATTTTACTTTATTCCCTGTCGAAACAATTTATATTACTTATTTTTAGCATGTACGCTATGTATTTTATTAACCAGGGCGCGGCCGACGGCCTTGAACACGTCCGTGTCGTAGGAAACGGCAGCCATCACGCTGAAAGGAAGGACGGGGCACCGCTTAACAACCAGGTTTCTGTATTCATCCAGGAAAAATAGTGGCGACCGTAATTACAGCCCAAGTAGTAAGTGGCTATTATTTCAATATTAACATCATTAATCGTTGATCTGGTCACAACCTAACCTAAAGTGCTAATGAAACTTTACCAACAGTGCCCTTCTCTCAAGTGAGTATACGCTCGTTTTTCTCATTAAACGTTAAGTTACTATTCAGAAAAATGTTTACGTTGATTAAAGTATATTTTAATCAAGACCGTGACCTTTGATCACGGTCTCTGTTATCCTTTTAATGTAAAAAGTACGTAATAAAATTCACTGATGAGATTATTATTTATTTGTTTGAATATATTATTAGAAAGAGAAAGGCTTCAAGTTTTAAGATTCGAGTTTTGTATGCTTTTTCAATTACGAGACAAATAAACTTTATTTTTAAATAGGCCTTTGTTTGTATAAAAGGAGAAGAAAGCACCACCCGAGCACTTGGTCTCCTTGCGCCCGAAAGAAACGATGGATTCGCACACGTCAGGCATCAAAGCTTAAACGTGAACAGAGTAATGTAACTGGAGCGGAACATGATGATGT